>NW_011494629.1:4567813-4584287 GCF_000754665.1 Bison bison bison
TATAATGAAAAGGACATCTTTTTTGGGTGTTAGTTCTAAAAGGTCTTGTAGGTCTTCATAGAATCATTCAACTTCAGCTTCTTTAGCATTACTGGTCAGGGCATAGACTTGAATTACTGTGATTTTGAATGGTTTGCCTTGGAAATGAACAGAGATCATCCTGTCCTTTTTTGAGACTGCATCCAAGTACTGCATTTTGGACTCTTTTGTTGACTATAATGGCTACTCCATTTCCTCTAAGGGATTCCTGCCCACAGTAGTAGATATAATGGTCATCTGAGTTAAATGCACCCATTCCAGTCCATTTTAGTTTGCTGATTCCTAGAATGTCGACATTCACTCTTGCCATCTCCTGTTTGACCACTTCCAATTCAACTTGAATCATGGACCTAACATTCCAGGTTCTTATGCAATAGTGCTCTTTACAGCATCGGACCTTACTTCCATCACCAGTCACATCCACAACTGGGTGTTGTTTTTGCTTTGGCTCCATCTCTTCATTCTTTCTGGAGTTATTTCTCCACTGATCTCCAGTAGTATATTGAGCACCTACTGACCCAGGGAGCTCCTCTTTCAGTGTTCCATCTTTCTGCCTTTTCATACTGTTCATGGGCTTCTCAAGGCAAGAATACTGAAGTGGTTTGCCATTCCCTTCTCCAGTGAACCATGTTTTGTCAGAACTTTCCTGTCCACTTGACTACAGTCAGAGCCAAGTTGTGAAATCTTAACTGGAACCAGTCTTGTCATCCACCTTCTCCTCTGCAAATGGGTAACTGCGCCCTGATGGAGAAAATCCCACAAATGGGCAATAGGGTTTAGGCAGCTGTGTTTTCTTCCTGCTTCTGGTGCATCTTCTCTGTGGCCCTAGGTGACTCTCACTGCTGTTTCTTGGTGGCACAACCAGAATTCACCTCCCTCCTCTGTGCCTCCTCTAGACGCACACACCACACACGGTCAGCAGGCAGCTGCCTCCAGCTTCACTGATGTTAGCACTTCCTCCCCTCTCTCCAAATGACTTTGTGTCATAGACTACTTTCCCTCCCTTCTTAGGGCAAAGGGGGCTTCTCTCCTTTATTCAAGCTTTATTTTCTCTGATTCAATCCCCTATTCCTCTAGCAATCAGCACAGGTTCCTCTTAATCTTTCACCTTTCTGGTGGGTTCCCGTGTCCCCCTATGACCCCCAAACTAAGAGCAAACTCATGTTTGTTCCAGCTTTTTACTTTAAGGCAAAACAAAATAACAATCCATCCTTGGCCACACAAGACACCCACAGCTATCTTTCATGGATGGTCTTGTGTCTCCTCCACTTCAAAGCTGAGCTTCTAGAATGAGTGGTGTGCACTCTTGGGCTCTTCTTCTACCCTACCACCACCACCCAGCTCTCAATCCTTGGCAGCCTAGCCTCCCCTCCCTGGCTTCCTTGATACTCTAGGGGCCACCACACAGCTGGCCCCACAGATTATCTGGTCTCGTGTGACTCCCTGTAGCCCTGGACTCTCTGTCAATACCTCCTTCCCTTCAACACTCTCTCCTCAGCCCCTTCTGGCTCCCCTACTTCTTCCTAGCATGTTCTTGGTCTTTCTGAGGAACCTCACCAACTTATATTACTCGCCCTGGCTTTCTGCAGCTGCACTTCCAGCCCTGTCCTTGTTAAGCAGCTCACAGTTATTGCCTGTGGCCCTGCCTCCCCTGCATGTCACATGCAAAACTTAACCTTGACACAGTCCTGTCTAGACTGATCACATTTCCTCCCAAACTTGGTATCCCTAGCCACTCAAACCAGGACCTAGAAGCCGTCCATCTTACATACATATGACCAATCTATTAAGTAACCTTGGGAAATAAAACAACAATAATAACAAAAATGTGCTTAGTCGCTCAGTCATGTCTGACTCTGCAGCACCATGGACTGTAGCCTGCCAGGCTCCTCTGTCCATGGGATTCTCCAGGCAAGAATACTGGAATGGGTTGCTGTGCCCTCCTCCAGGGGATCTTCCCAACCCAGGGAATGAACCCAGATCTCCCGCAGTGCAAGTGGATTCTTTACCATCTGAGCCTCCAGGACAGCTCAGCTTGCCTTCACAGCTATCTTGGCCACCTCCTTTCCTACTGGCATGAGCCTCTGCTTCCTCATCAGCAAATTGGGCATAATAACAATATTTACTTGTGCTGGCTTTGTGATGATACAAGTAGTGCCAGAGAGTAAGAGCTCAGTAAAGGTTGGCTCTGACCATCGCTGCTCTTCATCCCCAGGGACAGACATGGCTCAAGCAGAGCTACTCAAGTTCTGGCCCACAGACTGGGGCCAGTTTGGGAAATATCTATCATTGGTTTGCAATGGGATAAATTCAGAAGTTGAGAGTAAGAAGTTTAAACTCTTTTAAATTATAACCCTGAAGCATTCTAAACCGTTACAGGGTCTGATGGGTAATTTTATACAGATTGAATCTAAAGAGAAAAAAAGGGCTTCTCCTCACACTCATAAGGATGTGTGACCAGAAGACCAGAAGATAACAACTGCTGGCGAGGATGTGGAGACACGGGAACACTGTGCACTACGGTGGGAATGTAAATGGTGCCAGCACTGTGGAAGAGCATTGCAGTTCCTAAAAATTTTTTAAAAATTACCATATGATTGGCAATTCTACTTCTGGGTATAAACCCCAAAGAACTGAAAGCAGGGAGTTAAACAGATATTTGTACACGCATATTCATAGCATGGGCTTCCCAGGTGGCAGTCGTGGTAAAGACCCTGCTTGCTAATGCATGAGACATAAAATACGCAGGTTTGATCCCTGGGTCAAGAAAATTGCCCTAGAGGAGGGCATGGCAACCTACTCCCGTATTCTTGGAGATTACCATGGACAGAGGAGCCTGGAAGACTATCTAGTCCATGGGGGTCACAAAAAGTCGGACACAGCTGAGGCAGCTTAGCCCACATGCATTCATAGCATCATTATTCATTAGCTAAAAGATGGATGAAACACAAGTGCCCATTGCAGGATGAAAGGGAAAACAAATGTGGGATATTATTCAGTCTGAAGAAGGAAGGAAATTCTGCCTTCCTGAGGGCATTATGCTGGGTGAAATAAGCCAGACCACACACAAAAGGACAGATACAGTATCATCCTGCTTGAATTCGATTCCTAGAGAAGTGGAGATCAGAGACAGAAAGTAGAAGGGTGGTTGCCAGGGAATGGGGCAAGAGAGAATAGATAGTTGTTTAATGGTTAGTTTCAGTTTTGCAAGATGGAAAAGTTCTGGAGATTGGTTACATAGCAGTGTGGTTGTACTTAACACTACTGAACTGTACATGATAAAATATGGTTAGGATGGTAAATTTTATATTATGTACATTTGATCCCAATTTTAAAAACTATCTTGATAAAAAATTAGACCTAGAAGACCTCCTAGAACTAACACCAAAAAAAGATGTCCTATTCATCTTAGGGGATTGGAATGCAAAAGTAGGAAGTCAAGAGATCCCTAGAGTAACAGGCAAGTTTGGCTTTGGAGTACAAAATGAAGCAGGGCAAAGGCTAACAGAATTCTGCCAAAAGAACACACTGGTCTTAGCAAACACCCTTTTTCAACAACACAAGAGATGACTTTACACATGAACATCACCAAATGGTCAATACTGAAATCAGATTGATTACATTCTTTGTAGCTGAAGAAGGAGAAGCTGTATACAGTCAGCAAAAACAAGATCTGAAGCTGACTGTGGTTCAGACCAAGAGCTTTCTCATAGCAAAATTCAGGCTTAAACTAAAGAAGGTGGGGAAAACCATGAGGCCAGTCAGGTATGATTTAAATCAAATACCTTATGAATATACAATGGAGGTGATGAATAGATTCAAGGGATTAGATCTAGTGAACAGAGTGCCTGAAGAACTATGGACAGAGGTCCATAATATTGTACAGGAGGCCACAAACAAAACCATCCCAAAGAAAAAGAAAAGCAAGAAGGCAAAATGGTTGTGTGAGGAGGCTTTACAAATAGCTGAAGAAAGAAGAGAAGCAAAAAGCAAAGGAAAGGGAAAGGTACACCCAACTAAACAGAGTTTCAGAGAACAGTAAGGGGAGACAAGAAGGCCTTCAATGAACAGTGCAAAGAAATAGAGGAAAACAACAGAAGGGGAAAGACTAGAGATCTCTTCAAGAAAATTGGAAATATCAAAGGATGGGCACAATAACTGTGGGTGTCAAATATCCAAAGATGGGCAAAATAAAGGACAGAAATGGTAAAGACCTAATAGAAGCAGAAGAGATCAAGAAGAGAATGTACAGAAGAAGTGTACAAAAAAGAGTTTAATGAACCGGGTAACTACGATGGTGTGGTCAGTCACCCAGAGCCAGACATTCTGGAGTGTGAAGTCAGTTGGGCCTTAGGAAGCACTGCTGTCAATAAAGCTAGTGGAGGTGATGGAACTCCAGCAGAGCTATTTAAAATTCTAAAAGATGGTGCTATCAAAATACTGCACTCAATATGTCAGCAAATCTGGAAGACTCAGCAGTGGCCACAGGACTGGGAAGGTCAATCCTCATTCCAAACCCTAAGAAGGGTAGTACTAAAGAATGTTCAAACCATTGGGCAATTGCACTCATCTCCCATGCTAGTAAGGTTATGCTCAAAATCCTTCAAGCTAGGCTTCAGCATTACGTGAATCGAGAATTTCCTGATGTGCAAGCTGCGTTTAGAAAAGGCAGAGGAACCAGAGAGCAAATTACCAACATTCACTGAATCACAGAGAAAGCAAGGGAATTCCAGAAAAACATCTACCTCTGTTTCTAAAGCTATGCTAAAGCCTTTGACCGTGTGGATCATAACAAATTGTGGAAAGCTCTTAAAGAGATGGGAATACCAGACCATCTTACCTGTCTCCTGAGAAACCTGTATGTCAGTCAAGAAGCAACAGTTAGAACCCTGTGTGGAACAACCGATTGGTTTAGGATTGATAAAGGAGTACGACAAGGCTGTTCATTGTCAACCTGTTTATTGAACTTATATGCAAAGCCCATCATGAGAAATGCTGGGCTGGATGAGTTACAAGCTGGAATCAAGATTGCCAGGAGAAACATCAACAACTTCAGATATGCCGATGATACCACTGTAATGGCAGAAAGCAAAAAGGAACTAAAGAACCTCTTGATGAGAGTGAAGGACGAGAGTGAAAAAGCCAGCTTAAAACTAAGCATTCAAAAAACTAAGATCATGGCATCCGGCCCCATCACTTCATGGCAAAAAGAAAGGGAAAAGGTGGAAGCAGTGACAGATTTTCTCTTCTTGGGCTCTAAAATCACTGTGGATTGTGACTGCAGCCATGAAATTATAAGACGGTTACTTCTTGGAAGGAAAGCTGTGACAAACCTAGACAGGTTTTTTCTTTTTTTCTTTCCAGTAGTCACATATGGTTGTGGGACCATAAAGAAAACTGAGTGCCGAAGAATTGATGCTTTTGAACTGTGGTGTTGAGAAGACTCTTGAGAGTCCCTTGGACTGCAAAGAAATCAAACTAGTCAATCTTAAAGGAAATCAACCTTGAATATTCATTGGAAGAACTGATGCTGAAGTTGGAGCTCCAGTACTTTGGCCACTTGATGCGAAGAATCAACTCATTGGAAAAGATCCTGATGTTAGGAAAGACTGAAGGCAGAAGGAGAAGCAGGTGACAAAAGATGAGATGGTTAGATGGCATCACTGACCTCAATGGACATGAATTTGGGCAAACTCTAGGAGATGGTGAGGGACAGTGAAGCCTGGCATGCTGCAGACCAAGGGGTCGCAAAGAGTCGGACATGCCTTGGTGACTGAACAACAATGACATCTGGTCCCAATTTTAAAACAACTTTGATAAAAAGTTGGGCTTATATTTTGTATGTTCTTTTAAATTTTCTTTCTTTTTTTTTTTTTTCTGATAACATGTTTTACAAAAGTATCTGTTCAAGGAGTATTGGAAACAAAATGGGTCCTTCACTGCACACTACCATACGCTTTTGTAAGCTCTGCCTCGGGTCAGGCTCCTGACCAATCCTACTGGCTTGCCTGCCTGCACTGTCTCACCCTTCTCCAATCCACTTCTCACCCTGTGGCCACAGTAATCTTTCTAAAGGGCAAGTCTAACTTCATGTCTATCGTGGGGAAAGTTCTTAGTTGCTTTTTGCTTGCTTTGAGAAAACCTTCCAACTCCTCAGCTGTCATTCCTCTGAGCTGAAGTCTGTGCCCCTGCCCAGCCTTATAGCTCCTTGCTTGTGGATGGACCTTAGAGCATCCCCGGGGCCTCTGAATCACCTGGTGGGGTACTGGCTACCCTTTTGCTTGAAATGCCTTTGCCCCTGTGTCCCACTCACCTAACTGGCTCATCTGTAAAAAATCATCTTTTCCCAAAAGCTTTCTCTGAAAGTCTAGGAAACCACTAGGAGTATGATTAACCATGGGAAAATGAGCTTCCTTGGCATGGACACAAATATGAGAAGCTGGAAAGTAAGAGGTCAGGCACTCTGATGTGCAATAGGAGGGAGGCTGCTCCTTTGCACTCCCCAAGTGATGCCTGGAGGGTCCTCCACCACTTGCTCTGTGTTTCTGTGTCTCTGTTTCCTCCTCCAGATACTTTAGCAAATCAGTTTCTTCACAGCTGGTGGGATGGTGTCAGACAACGGGGCCCTGAGGGTGTGAACATCTAGGGGACCCCAAGCCAGGACTCGCCCTGTTGCCACTCTGCACCGCATGGAGAAGGCAGGCAGTAGAGAGTCCCCTGGGCCTCTCAGGCCCCCAAAGGTTGCTGTCTCTCCTTTCAACTTGGGACGAGAAAGAGAGACTTCAGGCCAGGTTTCCAACGTGCTTCCCAGTGAGCGGGGAGCAGCCAGGCAGAGCTGGCCTGGGCTGTATGGACAGCAGGACCTTCCAAGGCTGCTTCCTGCCTATTGTCCTGCAGTGGCCTTGACCTCCCAGCCCCATCCTGAGCAGTCGGCGGGGTGGAACCCTACTTTCTGCCAGCGATGGCCCACATCCTGCTTGGGGCACCTGGATTCATATCATGTGCCCAAACCTCCAAATACGTTTGTAAGATCTTCCCAAATGACCACTGCAGGCATCTCTTTTATTTCAAGATGACTACAAGAAGGGGCAGCGCTGTCCCGGCCAGACTTCCTTCCCAGCTACCTGGTTCCCAGCCTCCTCTTGTGGGTGGGGAATTAAAAAAAAAAAAAAAATCATTATTATATGTAGACCCAATGTAGAAATTAGGAATTATTTATGGTTTCCTGCAATCCTCTCAGGTATAATATGTCAGATTCAAACTGGAAACTATGTCTGGGATGAAATCCTGCTTGAAACGGTTTTTTGTGGTTCATATTAATGACTGGTTTCTGGCAGGTTTACACAAACAAAATGAATATTATAATTTGGTGGGTAAGCAAATAAATTACTTTATAGGATTTAGGCACTTCCCATGGAAGCTTTGATTTATCCAAAAGGCACCTATGCATGCAGGTTGCTAAATAGCCAACTTGTGACGCTTGAGGCCTGGTTCTTAGATTAAACAGGAGGTAGGGCCCATGCCTCTGCAGGCTTTCTGCTTAAATAGAGAAATACAGGATGCTTGATAAGTAAAAAGATGCTAAGTTGAATTTTAAGCCAGTTGGGAGCCTTGAGACTTGACCTACATACAAGGGAATGGACATTTTCACAGGCCATCAAGTGCCTGGCAGAGTTTGTGGAGGACAATGACATTTTAGAGATGGCCAGCATTATTTCTTGGCCACACAGAAGCTCTCTTGGGCTCTGCTAGCCCTGGGCTTCCATGAGATCTCTGCTGGTTTTAAATTGCTGCAAGGTATAAGAAGGTCCTTTAGAGTTTTCATAGCTCTGAGGCATGGTATTACTGATAGATAAAAAGGCTCCCACGGGACAGCTATCCAAGCTGAAGGGCTGTGTTTGTATAAATACCCAAACAAACCCTCCAGGGAGATATATGACGAGAGACAAACTCTTGGAATCTGAGGCAAAGATAAACAAGCCAGTTGCAGCGACAGAGCCAGAGCACCACCGGGTTCCTAGGGAATGTTCTGTGAGGAGCTGTTGCTGGCGCAGACCCCCGAGGAGAGAGGCTGTGGAAAGACAGCCCGAGTAAGATGCTATGTTTAGCCTCCACACAGCAGGCCTCGCTTGGCCCAGCTCCCGTGGCCCCAGTGAAATGGACCTGCTCTTCCCTGGAGGCTCCTGGGGGAGCCATGCTCTGCTCCCAGTGCCCAGTCCTTCTTTGATGGAGGCAGGTGTATGGAGCGCTGGTCTTGGGGCCCAGGGCATGTGTGGAAGGATCCCAAGTGCGGAAGGGCCCAGGCCCAGCCCAGGAGCTCTGAGGAAGGGGAATGTGGGAGCTGCCAGCCCCCTGCGGTCCCAGGCATGTACACCCCTCAGCTGCAGGCCTCCAGACAGACCTGCATCTTGTCGATGATCTGCTGTACCGTGCCACTCATGAGATGAGCGCCTGAGATTTACTTTTTCTACCCTTATTTGATTGAAACCTACTTTGATTGTCCAAAGTAAGTTGAATCTTTAAAAAAAAAAAAGATGGAATGTTGTGTGCTTCTAATGTGGATGGAGGATGGCTAGCGTGCCCTTCCTGGCGTGGGTCTGGGGCAGGGGTCAGGCAGAGAGGCAATTAGGTCTGCGGTGACAAGGGAAGCCTTCTGTTGCTGCTGAGCTGAACCAGGCAGTGGGTCCTCAGTAACGGGGGGCGAAGAGGGCTCTGGGCACCACACACTAACTTTTTTTTGCAAACAGTTATGTAAACACATACACAGGCTGGTTGCTGCCTTGGGGGATCTGGTATGTAACCAATCCATCCCCTGGGTCCTGGCGCTTGGGTGCTTCCACTTTACAGCATTTGGAAGGCAACTTGATTGGAGCAGGCTGTGGACTTTGCCGATGCGGGGAAATAATTTTCTCTTGGAGTCAAGCCCTCCTTTGCTTGTTGAGAAAGGGAGAACTTTTGTTCTGGATGAGTATTGGCAGGAGATACGTCATTCTGGTTATTCTAGATGCCTTCGGGCACCCAACACCAACCTCCAAGGGTACCCTTGGTGTATAAGCAACTATTGAGGCCAAATGTTTGACCCATTTGCCTGGGTCAAATGTCACCTCCTTAAGGAGAACTTTTCTGACCAGTCTTACTACAAAACAAACCAAAAAACCCCAAACAACATAAAATGACTCATCCTGGCCTATTTCATTCATACCACCTTAACTCTATCTGGAAATATTTATTTCTCTGCTTGTTTATTGTCTCTGTCCTATTAGACATGAGCTCTGTGAGAGAACGGATCTTGTTTGTATGATCTCTGATCTATCCTTGGCATGTAAAACCGTTCCTGAAATACAGTAGGTGCTTAAAAAAATTGTGGGATGAATGAAGGTGCTTTCAAAAGCACACAAGATTTGTTTTTATCAGGTTGGTAAAACTATGCAGAAATGATTGCCGTTGAAGAAGAAGTCTATATTCACAGATCCCTGGAAACTGAAGGCACAGCATACCATGCAAGGCCCTGTGGGGAAGCACAGGGGCCCACCAGGAGGCAGAAAGAGAGTAAAGCACAGGCCAAAAGGCTTTATTGTGGCTTCTGTGGGAAGGGATGGATGAATCTGGGTGAACAGCTGAACAGGCTCAAGATTAGCTGGTTTGAATAATTTCTACAGCTCTGGGCTCTAGGGTGGTCCCTTATTGTGTGGTAGTTGATTAAGGCAGTAGTTGGTTATTACACTCGTATTGCCTCTAAGAGTGTAAAAACTAGATAGAGGAGGTAGTTTGGAGTGTAGTCTCTGGATGTGTCTGCATATGAAAGACACGCAGGAAAGTCGTTTGCTGCCTGGAGATATTAGCTAACCCTGGGAGGGGCAGTCCTTCACTGGGTCCCCAAAGTCCCTAGATGTCAAGTATCATAAAATATAGGAAATAAAAAACGTGATTAATGCAGAATGACTCTTTGACATGCATAGAAATGTAAAAGTTGTGGGTATAGACGTTTAGACAAATGTGATGACCAAACACACTTAGAGTGAGTAGGACAGGTGGAGCTAGAGTTCCATTTCAATTGGTCCTGTA
This sequence comes from Bison bison bison, assembly GCF_000754665.1. Lineage (NCBI taxonomy): Eukaryota > Metazoa > Chordata > Mammalia > Artiodactyla > Bovidae > Bison > Bison bison. The sequence continues at coordinate 4,577,918 of NW_011494629.1, forward strand.
ATCAGCGTATTTCCCCCGGGGGGTTTTGCTAATGGGATTGTCAGTGGGAAATGATCTTTTCTGACACCAGCCCTCTAAAACAATTTATTGGAGTATAACATACATACAGAGGATTGCATCTAACACAAGGTCTGATTCATGAATATTCACAAACTGAACACACCCAGGAAGCCAGCCCTCTTGTACCCTGTTCATTTCCTGTGGTGACCACCATCTTGACCTCTAATAGCATAGGTTAGTTTTGCCCATTTTTACCTTCATATAAATGGATTAATATGGAGCTTCACTTTTTTTTTCTAATTATATTTGTGAAATTCATATATATTATTGCCCTTGTGGCAAACAGTCCATTCTCATCACTATAAGGTATCCCATTGTGTGTGGATACACCACAATTTACTTATCCATTCAAATGTAAGGAGCATTTGGGAAGCTTCCAGTTTGGGTCTCTGGCCCCTCCATTGACTTTTTGCCCACTGGTGTGTCAGTCAATAGAACTGTTACCAATAGAACTTACTGTGGACAAATTGGTTCAGAGGGCAGATTTATTGGAACCATTCTAAGGAGCTCACAGAATACTATAAAAGGAAGAGAGGAAACAGCCAGGCTTTGAAAAGGATGTGAATCAAGGCTCCCCCTACTAGGGGATCTTGGTGCCCACAACTTGTACATGACCTTTTAAGGTGGAACAGCAAGTTAAGTTGCCCCACCTGCATAGAGCAGGGTTGCTTATCTGTTGTGTAAACACTAGTGGCTCACAGGAATTTTATAAGTGACATTGAAAAACAAAACAAAACAAAACTGGTGGCTAAGGTAGCTGAAAAACTGGTTAAAAAAAAAAAGGTTATAGTTCTCAGGACCTTTAATATAAAAAAATATATTTTAACTTTCCAGGAGGACAGCATTTTCCAAACTTGACTTTTTTTCATGGAGCATCAACTTCTATTGTAAGGGGCCCTAGTGTTCCAAGGAAGACAGCTTTGGGAAAGAGCAGAGTGTGAATGAAAAGGGGTAGTGGAAAATACACCTTGGGCTGAATTTTTAATGCAAAGTCAGGGATTTAGGTCCCCCCCTCCCCCCTAGAAAATAGGGAACTTTGGAAATAGATGATCAGTGTTATACTTCAGGAATAACAGTCTGGCAAGTCTTACACTAACAATATTATGTGACTTTTGCAGTCTGCAAAGTGTCTTCAAGTACATTACCCCAGTCAGCTCTGAGGGTGGAAGTTATTAGCCCAATGTGCTCTTAGAAAGCTGAAGGTCAGAGGGACAGAGGAGGATTTCAGATGTGCAACACTGAATCAGGCTGTCCATCAACTCTCTATGCTATGCTATGCTATGCTAAGTCACTTCAGTCATGTCTGACTCTGTGTGACCCCATAGATGGCAGCCCACCAGGCTCCCCTGTCCCTGGGATTCTCCAGGCAAGAACACTGGAGTGGGTTGCCATTTCCTTCTCCAATGCATGAAAGTGAAAAGTGAAAGTGAAGTTGCTCAGTCGTGTCCGACTCCCAGCGACCCCATGGACTGCAGCCCACCAGGCTCCTCCATCCACAGGATTTTCCAGGCAAGAGTACTGGAGTGGGGTGCCATTGCCTTCTCCAATTGACTCTCTGGTAGATGCCAATTTAAGACTTGGTTCTAGATTGTGTTTGTGATTTAAGCCATGGGTGTGGATGGGATCACCTAGGAGAATGTGGAGCAGAAGGCCTAAGAGTAAGACTTGGACAATACTCATGCATAAAGGCCACGTGGATGAAGATGAACCCGCAAAAAACTGTCAGAAAGAACATCCAGCAACATCTGAGGGAAACCAGGAAAATCCTGAGATACAGAAGCCAAGACAAGATTATGTCTTAGGAGAAGGGTCCAGTCAACAGTCTCAATGTTCAGAGAAGTCAGGTGAGACCAAGGCTAGAGGATGACGCTGGGTTTGTTGGAGTAGTGGCCATGGCCGTATGGCAGTGCATCACTCAGATCTCCCTGCAGAGAGGACCTGGCCCAAGGAGTGCAGTTTCTTTCTCTTTTTTCTTTTTTTGGCTGCACCACCTGTAGTATCTTAGTTCCCTGACTAGGGATCAAACTTGCGCTCCCTGCATTGGAAGTACAGTGTCTTAACCACTGGATCACTTAACCAGGAAGTCCACAAGGAGTGAAGTTTCTGACAGCCCCTAGCTCTGTGTGCTCAGGATCTGCCTCAGTGTTGGAGCAAGACCACGTTTCTTCAGGGCAGCCCTCAGCCAGTGAATCAGGAGACTGGTCATGCTAGGGCTCACATTTCTGGCCAATGTAGTTAAACTTCACGCTATAGCTCCATAGGGGCTGCTCCAGACTGCCGGAAGCCCAGTGTCCTTCCTACCCTCTCCTTTTCCTGCCCTCTTTTCTTTACAGCAGTCAGATCCGCATCATAGTCTCCTCACTGCTTTATCTTTCACGGGGGTCACCCCTAATGAAGCTCCTGCACCTCTAACTCTTAGAGTCTGCTTCTATTAATAGAAGGACCTGAATTGACACAGTGGTCATTGGTGAAGGATGTTTAGATAGAATTATGAGGCTGGAAGCCAAACAAGGGTGAATTAAGAGTGAGTAGAAAATGATAAAACAGAACTAGAGTGTATAAACAAATTTGAGGAGGCTTAGATGAGGATAGAAATTTCTGGTGGGTATCCTGTAGTGCATGAATCATTTTCTCTTTTGTAGGCACATTTTTCTCAAAGCTATATATTTTTTTATGTCTTTGCACAAAGGATCATCCAAAGAAAAGCTGGTTGATTCAACATTGCCTTCTCTTTTCCATTTATTGAAAAGCCATCAACTTCTCAGTTTCTCTACCACCTTTACCAGATGATACAAAGGCTATTCAAAAGCCCTTTAGGATATGAAAGAACTAATAAAGTGCTGAAATCAGCACTTTTCAGAAAAATATAGAGTTTTTTCTCCAACAGATGTTAATTAAAGGAAATTCTCTGATGCACTTCAGATAGAGGGAAAAAGGTCCCTGAGGGACAAAGAAGCAATAAGGATTGATGAACAAAGGAAATAAAAATATGGGCATAAATGTAAGCAGAATTACTTGTATCAAATCAAAACAACAGTTAATGTTCTATGGGTTTTTTTTTTTTTTTTAAGAGATAAAACCTAATTTTAAAAGTACATAATTTGGGGAGGGAGACTCAGAGTTAAAATGTTCTAAAGTCCTTGAATTGTTTAGAAGGAGGGTAAAAATATTGATTACCCACAGATTTAATCTGTAGAGTATGCATGCTAAAATGTTTAGGGAAGCAAAACAAGGGAAGTAGAAAGGAAAACAAAACAAGTTCAGCTTTTCCCCAAGAAGACAGAAAAACTGAAATGATAAAAATACTCCACTATTTTCAAGGCTCAGGCAGGTCTCTTTCCTGGAGTGTACCCGATACATGGTATGGACTCCTAGACCTAAGGGATGACCAAGGGATATGTATTTGGTGGAGCTAGAAGTTATATGCGGGCTTCCCTGGTGGCTCAGTGGTAAAGAATCTGCCTGCAATGCAGGAGGTCTGGGTTCCATCCCTGGGTTGGGAAGATACCCTGGAGGAAGGCATGGCAACCCACTGCAGTACTCTTGCCTGGAGAATCCCATGGGCAGAGGAGGCTGGTGAGATATAGTCCATAGGGTCACACAGGGTTGCACAGAGTCGGACATGATTAAAGCGACTAAGCAGCAGCAGAAGAAGTTACATGGACAGAACTGGATGTCCACACCATTGCATGTGGGCTCAATTCTTTCCTCCTTGAATCTATTTTCACCCAGAAGCCAATGTGGTCTTTTACAATTGCAAATATGATCACATGATGGCTTGATTAAAAGCTTTCAATGGCTGAGATCTTAGAATCATTATTAACATATTCCATATATCTTCTAATGCCCTAAATAATCCAGTTTCCTAATTACCTTAGAAAACCTACTCCAGTGTCACCTCCCTCTCTGTTGGATGCAGTGAGTTACACTGAATTAAATTTATTTTTAATTAGAGGATAATTACTTTATGGGTTTCCCAGGTGGCTCAATGGTAAAGAATCCACCTTCCAATCCACCAATCCAGGAAGAAATGAATTCAATCCCTGGGTTGAGAAGGAAGTGGCAACCCACTCCAATATTCTTGCCTAGAAAATCCTATGGATGCGGAGGTGGGGTGTGCTGACTGGTTATAGTCCATGGGATTGCAAAGAGTTGGTCATGACTCGACAAGAACAACTCTGTTTTACAGTGTTGTGTTGGTTTCTGCTGTACAGCAATGTGAATCAGCCATAAGTATACATATGTCCCCTTCCTGTTAAACCTCCCTCCAACCTCGCACTCCGCATCTCACCCCTGTAGGTCATCATAGAGCACTGGGCTGAGCCCCCTGTGTTACACAGAAACTTCCCACTAGCTATTTATTTTGCACATGGTAATGTATATATTTCAATGCTACTCTCTCAGTTTGTCCCACCCTCTCCTTCCCTCGCTGTGTCCACAAGTCCATTTTCTACATCTGGATCTCTGGTCTTGCCCTGAAAATAGGCTTTCTCTGTATAACAGGTTCTAAGTTCACTCATCTCAGTTCCACTGACTCAGATTTGTCCCTTTATATGGCTGGGTAATATTCCATAGTGTAGATGTACCACAACTTCTTTATCTATTCATCTGTCAATGGATATCTCAGTTGCTTTCATGTTCTGGCTATTGTAAATATAGCTGCAGTAAACATTGGGGTGCATGTGTCTTTTTGAATTGTTTTCTCAGGGTATATGCCCAGTAGTGGGATTGCTGGGTTACGTGGTAGTTTTATTCCTAGCTTTTTAAGGAATCTTCATACTGTTCTTCATAGTGGTTGCATCAATTCACATTCCCACCAATAATGCACCAGGGTTCCCTTTTCTCCACATATTCTCTGGAATTTATTTTTTGTAGATTTTTTTTGATGATGGCTATTTAAATTATCTTAAGTACATTAATTTAAATTTATAAAATTAAATACTATGCACCCATTAAACACAATGAGGATATATTTAATATAATATTATAAAAAAATTACCATGAGATATTTTGAATAAAAAAAGCAAAGGTTAGTATGTATATAGTATGGTACCACCTGTGTAAAAGGAGAAGGAAATAAAATACATTTGTATTTATTTCTATTTGCATAAAATACCTCTGAAATATGCATTCTCATTGGGGTGATATCACCCCTGTAGGGGTAAAAATTGGTTTGGGGTGGGAGGAATCTTAAATTTTATGTATAGAACATATTTCTATACATAAAAGGAGATACACAATACAAAAGGAGATACACAATATACTTGGGTATGCAAATTAAAAGGGGAGCCAATAATCAGAAAAAATGTCTCTAAAGACTTCTTAGGAGAGTGGTGATTAAAAAAAAAAAAAAAAAAAGGTTGAGAAACACTTTTCTAGAAGGATGTAAATAATTGAATCCATATGGTGCCTGGGAGAGCCGAAATGAATTACCAGGAGAAGGAAGTGATGAGAATTAAGACTGTTCAGTGTGTGCTCTTTCGTATTTTTGGTATTAGAACCATTGGAAGATCAGAGCAAATCAGATCAATCGCTCAGTCGTGTTCGACTCTTTGTGACCCCATGAATCGCAGCACACCAGGCCTCCCTGTCCATCACTAACTCCCGGAGTTCACTGAGACTCACGTCCATCGAGTCAGTGATGCCATCCAGCCATCTCATCCTCTGTCGTCCTCTTCTGCTCCTGCCCCCAATCCCTCCCAGCATCAGAGTCTTTTCAAGTGAGTCAACTCTTCGCATGAGGTGGCCAAAGTACTGGAGTTTCAGCCCTAGCATCATTCCTTCCAAAGAAATCCCAGGGCTGATCTCCTTCAGAATGGACTGGTTGGATCTCCTTGCAGTCCAAGGGACTCTCAAGAGTCTTCTCCAACACCACAGTTCAAAAGCATCAATTCTTCGGCACTCAGCTTTCTTCACTGTCCAACTCTCACATCCATACATGACCACTGGAAAAACCATAGCCTTGACTAGATGGACCTTTGTTGGCAAAGTAATATCTTTGCTTTTCAATATACTATCTAGGTTGGTCATAACTTTCCTTCCAAGGAGTAAGCGTCTTTTAATTTCATGGCTGCAATCACCATCTGCAGTGATTTTGGAGCCCCCCCCCAAAAAAAAAGTCTGACACTGTTTCCACTGTTTCCCCATCTATTTCCCATGAAGTGATGGGACCAGATGCCATGATCTTTGTTTTCTGAATGTTGAGCTTTAAGCCAACTTTTTCACTCTCCACTTTCACCTTCATCAAGAGGCTTTTGAGTTCCTCTTCACTTTCTGCCATAAGGGTGATGTCATCTGCATATCTGAGGTT
>NW_011494629.1:4584387-4588111 GCF_000754665.1 Bison bison bison
GAGGTTATTGATATTTCTCCCGGCAATCTTGATTCCAACTTGTGTTTCTTCCAGTCCAGCGTTTCTCATGATGTACTCTGCATAGAAGTTAAATAGACAGGGTGACAATATACAGCCTTGACAGACTCCTTTTCCTATTTGGAACCCGTCTGTTGTTCCATGTCCAGTTCCAACTGTTGCTTCCTGACCTGCATACAAATTTCTCAAGAGGCAGATCAGGTGGTCTGATATTCCCATCTCTTTCAGAATTTTCCACAGTTTATTGTGATCCACACAGTCAAAGGCTTTGGCATAGTCAATAAAGCAGAAATAGATGTTTTTCTGGAACTCTCTTGTTTTTTCCATGATCCAGCAGATGTTGGCAATTTGATCTCTGATTCCTCTGCCTTTTCAAAAACCAGCTTGAACATCAGGAAGTTCAAGGTTCACGTATTGCTGAAGCCTGGCATGGAGAATTTTGAGCATTACTGTACTAGCGTGTGAGATGAGTGCAATTGTGCAGTAGTTTGAGCATTCTTTGGCATTGCCTTTCTTTGGGATTGGAATGAAAACTGACCTTTTCCAGTCCTGTGGCCACTGCTGAGTTTTCCAAATTTGCTGGCATATTGAGTGCAGCCCTTTCACAGCATCATCTTTCAGGATTTGGAATAGCTCAACTGGAATTCCATCACCTCCACTAGCTTTGTTCGTATGATGCTTTCTAAGGCCCACTTGAACCAATGGAAGATAGCATCTATCAAAATTTAAATTAAAAACAAACCTTAAGAAGGAATACTAGAAATATTTAAGAGGTAAACTTTGGAAGACTTGATTACTGAATAAACAGTGAGTGAGAGAAATGGACGCATCCAGTGAAAAAGATGGTGCTGCCATGTGGGTAATAAGGTCGAGATCAAGTACGATCATTGATTTGGGAGAAGAACGAGTAGAGCGTTAAAGAATTTCACTCTGGATATGTGTGTGAGGTGCCCATAGATCACCCAAGGCAGTGTGCTTACACCAAAGCAATTGGATGTGAGTCTGAAACTCAGAAGAGAAGTTGGAGTTGTGCTGAAGACTTACAATCACCTCCAAATAGATTAATTAGAAGCCTAAAAATGAATGGAGATTGTGTGGTGTGAGACTAACCCTACCCTGAAGGCAGCGTCCTAGGAAGCACAAGGGCAGCTGAGAAGTGGGAGCCCACCAAGGAGACTAAGAAGAGATTGATAGAGAGGTACAGGGCATCCAGGGGCACAGCCTTCAAGTTAAGGGAGCTCTGCTGCGTGACGTCATGCCACCTTGTCCCATCTAGGAAAGCAAAATGCGTACTTTCCTAATGACATTGGGACTGATCAGGCAGATTTTAAACAATCTGAGTCCCTGACTTCCCTTCATCCACTCTGGTTACACCTTTTCCTCTTCCTGATCACCACTGCCTCCCCCAAAGGATGGAGGAAAAAGTAACGAGACAGGGACCTTGACCAGGGAATGCAAATCTTTGGGATGGCATGAGGTATGCTGCACGGCCTCTCTTTATGAAGTCACTGGACTAGAGGAGCTGAATCAGACTGGTTACTGCAGCAATAGTTAGCGACTTTATAGGTGGTTGCCTCAGTTCATTTCTAGGAAGCAATTAGTGTTCAGGACACCTGAGACTCAGATAGTCTCTGGCAGATAAAACTGATATTAAAACACCCCTCCCCAGATATTTAAACCTATCTTGAGAAAGAGAAGGCCACTCTTGCTCGGTTATGTTGCCTGGTTATTCCTTCACCTGATCAACAGCCAGGTTCTTCGAACATGTGGTTACTGCAGTGATAGATTCTAGCACCCAGCAACTCCTCCCATCATGATTAAGTCTAATCTTGCACATTTCACATTCTCCTGCATTTCTTGTTCTGCAACCAGGGTTATTAGGGAAATCTTTCAGTCTCTATCTGAGGGAGATGCCTCCTCATTCTTGCCATTTGCCATTTGATTAATAGTTTGAACCATGGGCATGTTGAGAGTCTCAGCCCTTCATTCTGAAACTCTGCTGATTTTTTTTTCAAAGCATCAATTACTATATGTTGTGGCTCAGACGGTAAAGTGTCTGCCTACAATGAGGAAGACCTGGGTTCAATCCCTGGATAGGGAAGATCTCCTGGAGAAGGAAATGGCAACCCACTCCAGTATTCTTGCCTGGAAAATCCCATGGATGGAGAAGCCTGATAGGCTACAGTCCATGGGGTCGCAAAGAGTCGGATATGACTGAGCGACTTCACTTTCTCTTTAGGTGCAAACACAGAGGTATCCAGGTAAAAAGAAATGAGGCGTGTTTATAAATGTGTGGACGATTTCCAAAAGAGACCCACAATAGTGGCAACTCTGCAGGTAACAGTGAAGACGGCAGAGCTTGCCCCTGGGTGATGAGAGAAATTGCTCTTTTTTACCCTTTTAATTTTATATTATGAATCTATACAGAAAAAATAATTTAAAATTATATAAAAAAGCAATAAAGCCATTAGTAGGACATGTAATACAGAAATTGGAATACATATATTTCCAAAAAGAAAGCAAAAGTATTACATAACAGGCAAGTTCACAGAAATTAAAATCGGGGATTCACATGAGCAAATGCTAATCAGATGGCCCCTGTTTACTATCTCCGAATGTCTGTCCATCTTATCTAGGTTATAGAAGGTCCGGTGGGGAGGAATCACCTTAATTCCTAGATAAGAAGTGGAGGCTTAGGGACACTTGTGGTGCCGTGTGGCTCTTGGAAAGGGAAGTGGTGCTGACACTTGTTTTCCCAGCCACTGATTAATGATAGAATTCCCACCCTCTCCCAGGACAAAGGGCTTCCCTGGTGGCTCAGACGGTCAAGAATCTACCTGCAATGCGGGAGACCTGGGTTTGATCTCTAGGTTGTGAAGATCCCCTGGAGAAGGGCAGGACTACCGACTCCAGTGTTCTTTTTTTTTAATTAATTAATTTATTTTTTATTTTTTTATAATTTATTTTAGTTTATTTATTTTTTAACTTTACAATATTGTATTGGTTTTGCCATATATCAACATGAATCCACCACAGGTATACACGTGTTCCCCATCCTGAACCCTCCTCCCTCCTCCCTCCCCATACTATCCCTCTGGGTCGTCCCAACCAGTATTCTTGCCTGGAGAATTCCACAGACAGAGAAGCCTGGCAGGGCTACAGTCCATGGGGCTGCAAAGAATTCTACACAACTGAGCCACTTTCAGATTCCCAGAGCTGGTGTCATTCACTGTGCAAAGGAACTGGCCAGAGGCTGATGCTTGCCTGGGCTGGGATGAGAGGGGGTGGGGGGTGGAAGATGGGGGTGTGAAGCAGGTTGTGAGGTGGACGGGTGTGTGTTGGAGATGGAGGGTTCTCGAGCCTGTGTTTGTGGACAGTGAGGAGAATGGCAGAAGTCTGCTTTGGGGATTGGATTAGACACCTGTGTTGTCTCCAGCATGCTGCCAGGTAAGAGGAGCAGCCTAAGGATGGTAGGTGACTGTGAGGAAGAGGAGTCAAAAGTGGAGACTCCTCTGAGAAACTGAGTTTCTTCCAGAAACTCAGACCCCTAAGCCACTAACATCTGCCTGCCCTATCCACTTAGTACTGCTGCCACCCAGCCTCTAGGACACAGCTGGTGCTAAGGGTCACTCCATCCCTGTTAGGAGGGTCAGGGCTTTCTGCAGTGGTGGAGGAAAAGACTGGGGGCGGCGGTGGGGGGGGGGGC
>NW_011494629.1:4588211-4588820 GCF_000754665.1 Bison bison bison
GGTGGGGTGGGGGTGGGGGCGGTGCAGGACTGCCTGGCTCCAAGTGCCTCTGCTACCCACAAGCTGTGCGATCCTCTGTTGCAGTTTCTTCCTTCATAATAAGAGATGATAATAATAGATAATAATACTTAATAATTCCTACCCAGAAGGGTTCTTGGACATTCAAATGAGAATATGCACTTGAAATGCTTAACGAATTGACATAGTAAGTGCTCAGTGAATGAGAACCGAAGCCCTCAGAACCTTCATTTCTCAGCCCAAGCACCCTTAAGCTTGTTTAACAGAGGAAATACGAGGTTTACCACCACCAGGGTCCCTTGGGTTTCAACGCGCTCTTGGAAGCAGTTTGGAAAATGGATTAGGGAGGGAGGAGAAGCAAGCCTAGAAATCCAAAGAGAAGTCTGCAGGCATCCAGATGGGAGGTGGAGGGGCGGGACCTCGGACCCTTGGCAGTGAGAGACATTATTTCGGAGAAAATTTCTCTAGGACTCTAGGCTGGGAACGGGCCCTTGGCCAAGGGCTGGGCTTGGATGGCGGGAGGAAGATGGAAGGGAGGGAGCGCAGCAGCAGGGAAGATCTTGGGCGGGGGCTGGGAGGTGCGGGGGTGCG
>NW_011494629.1:4589227-4589834 GCF_000754665.1 Bison bison bison
GCAAGCCCCTGCGGGTTCCCCAAACTAGGGTTGGGGATTATCACGAGCTCGCGGCGCCCGGAATCTCGAGGGGAAGCAGGATACCCCCACCACCACTCCAAAGGGCACCGCCTCCACCTTCCTTGCCTTACTTTTCACGGTGGACGATTCCAGGGCCCGGTGGAGATCGGCAACCCAATGCTTGCTGCTCACAGAGGGGCTCGCGGACTTTCTTGTTTGCAGCTAACGGGAGATCAAGTGCCCTTGAGGCACGAGGCCCCGGAGTTTGCTTTTCATGTTTTCCATCAATACAGCCAAAACATAATTTAATTCTTTTTTTCCCCAAAGGGAGAAGGTAAACCTAATTTGGCGGATGACACCCCCTTCTTGCGAGGGCTCGGGTTGTGTGGCACCGCAGCAGAGGCTTCTACTGACGACCCTCAGCAGCGGCGGGGGGGCCGGGAAATCGCCGAGGGAAAATTAGATGAGCTTTACTTTATTTGGACCGATTTCTCCAAAGTGTCTAATATATGCCTGCCACGAGAGAGAGGAAAGCGGAACCGGGAGCGAGGTGGATTCCCCGATGGTGCTCTGGGGGAAAAGGCGTGCAGCGCCCGAGAAGCCGGGG
>NW_011494629.1:4590319-4591768 GCF_000754665.1 Bison bison bison
AGTCTCTCCCTTGTCCCCTACCCAGCCTTTTTGCATATTTTTGAGGTTAGGTTAGTCGTCAAAAGCATTTTTTATGTTTGGCAATCCAAAGCTCCAACTTCTGTCCTAGTCCCACCATTCCTGCTCATTTGAGGTTTTAAAGGCCAAGGGAAGAAATGATGTTTTGGCCTTCCAGTTTTTTCAGGCCTGGCCACCAACCTGATCCCAGAATATGGGGGGTGATCTGTTGTTATCACTCCAGCCCAACACATGCTTCTTCCCTGTTTTGCACTTAGGAATCTTACCTTTTCCACCACTCAAGACAGCACCCTTTATTTGTGCTTGAGTTCCTTGGTGGGTCTTCTTCCCTTACTCACACACTTTCCTAGGGGACACTTCAAGGTTCCTGAGACCTGCCTGCCACCCCCCAAACATTTCCCACACACAGGCTGAGCCCTGTGGGGTCTTTTAGGACTACAGGAGTTGTTATGCCTTTCAGGGCAATGTGGCAGCTCTGGGACATTTCAGGCAGTAAATGGCACCTCTGCAAAGGCCCCACTAACTGGTCAGTTTTGCCTTTTTCCTGGCTGGTCAGTGAATTGCTGCCTCTGGGTATGACTTGCCTGGTGATATGACCTCTGCAGTCTCCCGAGTATGACATTCAGAGCTCATTCACTGGTGGCATTTCCCAATATGTGAACTAACTAGGGAAATTGGGGAGTTAAGAAGCCTGAGATGCAGTTGGATGAAGTGTTTGGGGAGACTGGGGAAAACTGATTGAGGAGGGGAATATATTAGGTTGCCGGGCAGGGCACTGGGGGCTCCACTGATACTGGTGAACAGGATGCTTGGTGGGGGCAGGTAGGAACTGACCTGGGAAAACCCTGGGGTTTTGCTAGGCAGTGCTAAAGGGAGACCATTTAGGACACTGGCACTGGGTTTGGAAGGCAGTGAGTGCGCCCCCAGTGAGACAGTTGAGTGTGGCAAGCACAGTGAGGGCACTGGCAGGTGAGCAACACGGGTGGACGCTGATCATGTAAGATCAGAAGTTCCCATGACTACATGTTGACATTTATGTTTTGAGAAATGAAGATTTTTTCTGTTGTTTTTATCAATACTTTTGTAATAGTTTTAGAAAAAAGGAAAATATACAGATTAGCTTAATGAGGCCTCTTTTGAAGTCCATCTTTCAGTCCAGAGGAACGTCTCACTTTACAAAAACTAAAGAAAAACCCAAAGTTTAAAAGATATCAGTTCAGTCACTCAGTTGTGTCCGACTCTTTGCGACCCCATGAATCGCAGCACACTAGGCCTCCCTGTCCATCACCAACTCCCGGAGTTTACCCAAACTCATGTCCATTGAGTCGGTGATACCATCTAACCATCTCATCCTCTGTCGTCCCCTCCTCCTGCCTTCAATCTTTCCCAACATCAGGGTCTTTTCAAATGAGTCAGCTCTTCACATCAGGT
>NW_011494629.1:4591868-4598006 GCF_000754665.1 Bison bison bison
GATTTTCTTTAGGATGGACTGGTTGGATCTCCTTGCAGTCCAAGGGACTCTCAAGAGTCGTCTCCAACACCACAGTTCAAAAGCATCAATTCTTCGGCGCTCAGCTTTCTTCACAGTCCAATTCTCACATCCATACATGACCACAGGAAAAACCATAGTCTTGACTAGATGGACCTTTGTTGGCAAAGTAATGTCTCTGCTTTTTAATATGCTGTCTATGTTGGTCATAACTTTCCTCCCAAGAATTAAGTGTCTTTTAATTTTATGGCTGCAGTCACTTAACACTCTGCAAGATCCTGTAAGTCAAGATCCTATGGTTGATCTTTAACAAAGAAAAAGTGCAGTGTCCTTTCCACCTGCCACAAACACCATGTGGAGCCAGCAAGGGAGAGGGGTGGGGCAAGGGCAGTGTATGGGGCTGTCACCCAGGGCAGACGCAGTGTCACCAGGGCTAAGACCGGTTCCTGAGCTTACGAGCCTTTCCTTTAAGGCCTTTCAGAAAGTTCTGGGTAAAGCATGTTTTGCAAAAGAAGGTGGGGATAGAACTGGGAAAGTTCACATCAATGATGATTAAATCAGAATTAGGTGAGGAGCCTAAAAAGTGCTTTGCACTCTGGGCTTGATGGCGGATGCATCTTATAGTATCTCAGGTTCACTGACATCTTCAGTAGATCCCCAATCCACTGCTAACTGGATTTATGACACAGTGACTGTGGAGCTCAGTTGCCTCACACATGAAAAATGACCTTCGAGGAAGGCATTGAATCCATTCTTTCAGATTTTGAAGATCAGTAAATGTCAAAATTTTGGGGAACTGACATATGGTTAGCAACTTTTACATCAAGTAAAGACAATGAAATAGGTGAAAAACTATATCATTTTGTAAGATTATTTTGTATCATAAAGGAAGAATAACTTCAGAATCTTAAAACTGCATAATCAATGTTAAAGACAACTATATACTTCCCTTGGCTTTCTCATATTCTATGGATTGATGAAAAGTTTATTACCAACTCATCTCTGCAAACTAAGGTTCCGTTACCTTGTACACATAGGGGCAGCTTCACTGCTTGTAGAGGACGTTAATTTACCCAACTAAGTGGTTTCAGGGCTTGAAGGGACCTCTGAGGAATTCAAGTGCAAAGATTCCACAGTATCTTGCCTCAGTTTCCAATAATGACAACTGTGTGTTGAGTGCTAGCAGCCAGAAACTGTCATTGCTTTCAAGAGAAGTAAAAAAATACAGATTGTGGCAAATAGAATCATGGAAACTTGAAGTTGGAAGGTTTTTTTAGCAATGATCTTATTCCTTTTCAAACTAATACTCCATGGAGCCACAGTAGTGCTCCTTGAATCAAAGGACCTCCATTTTAATTGTTATAATTGATGTTATAATGTTTAATTGTTATAATTGTCTTCTACTTACAGTGGACTTCAATTGCTTAAAAAAAAATGCTTGACCCACCACTGATTCAGTCCATCTCTAATTTAAAGAGGCTGAAAGAAGCCCTGGGATTTGCCTGTGGTCACCTACTTAGTTGGCAGAACTTGGTAGCACACCACCAGTGGAGTAGGAAGGAAGGACTCTTGTTATATTGTCTGTTCCCATACTCATCAATGGTTGAACCAAATTTTCTCACTGCTCCATGGCAAGGAGAGTCAACCTTTACAGTTACCCTTCTGGAATGTTCTGACTGGCTCCTTTCCACACTGAACCTCATCCTCTGCTTGGCATACCATTCCTACATGACAATTATGACAAAACATTTCACTGACAACTGTTGGAAACTCATTTCTTAACTCCAAGTCTGTATTTTTACTCCCATTTTGACCATGATTGATAAAAATCTCATTTAATAGCATTTCACTATATTTGAAGAGTACAGAGCTAATATTTGTATGAACATCATTTTATGTTTCTAAGGTCAAGTCTATAAAAAAATTAAAAAGTACCTGATTTTATGAAAAATATATTTTTATTAAAATGACTGATATATACTTTACTGTCTGATATATAAGCTGAGTTGAAGAGGTAGCTATTTTCTTTCTGAGGTCCTGGTAGAGCTGATCCCACATCAGTCTACCAATATTTATATATTAAGTCTACCACAGACTGCACAGCACATTCATTTTGCAGCAAGCTCTTGGTGGTAAAATGTAGCATCTATTAAGTCTGGATACAATTCTGCTGCAAGTAGCAAAAAAGAAAAAAGAAAAAAACCCAACTAAGTCTATATAACCTAAAACTGAATTTTTAAACTGTGGTTACTCATTAGTGATCATGAAATCAATTTAGTGGGTTATGAAAACATTAAAAAAACATACATATACAAGACCAAAATTACAACAGAAGAGAAAATATCAAAGTATGTTGCATGCCTTAAGGGTAAATATTTCATAAACATTTTATTTCACTCATATATATATATATATATATAACACATATGTACTGAGTCACGAAGTAAAATATATTTCATAGCTCTCAACACTGCCCTAGAGAGTCAGGCCATTCAATGGCCATTCGGTCCCCCGAGAAAAGGTTTTTCTTTTTTTCTTTTTGTCATTTCTGAGCAGTAGCTTGACACTACAATGGCTGGGTACTCCGAAGGGCCTCTCCCCCCAGTACAGGAACAATTCAGTGTTCTCTGAGCACCACCATTTCCTGGCTCACTGCTATTTCCTGGACACTTCCTCCCATCATAGCCCTGCAAGTTCAACTGATGGAAAGTTGCCACAGAGCATCTGTGCGTGGGTCAGTAGAAGGCTCGGATCCGCTCCTATGTGCCAGGGGCTTTACAGACATGACTCTTCATAGATATGGTTTCCTTTGTTTTACTGGTAGCAGTGCCTCACCTGTACATCTAGTGCTCACAGCACAGTACACACAGGGGCTGAGTGAATGTTTCCAAACAAGTGAATTCAACAACAAGCACATTTCATTGGTTATAAAACATGTTAAATTCAACAAAATGTAAAAGTTTTAAATAAAACCAAATGTTTACTCATTTATTCATACCAAAGAGAAATACAAAAGTACTATACCAAGTTTTATATACTTGCATAAAAGTTGAGGCACTGGTGTTCTGTGGCTAATGATAATAATTATATTACTTTAGCATCATACATCATATATTGACAGTAAAGTTATACAACATTAACTCTTTGCTTTTGAGCAGTTATGAGCTTACTATTTTAATATACATCATGTATTTAGTACTCATTATTACTTTTGTATAAATAATTTCATAATGGTAGCACATGATACTGAGGGAAAAGGAAAACAATAATCTTCCAAATGCTAGTAAGAAAGAAACTCATTAATGTACACTTGATATTTTGGGGGGGTAAGCATAATTTGGTTCTATGACTTAATGGAATCTAGGAGAATGAAACAAAGTGTTTTTAAACTGGAAGATACTCATGTTTACTAATTTCAAGCCCTTCATCTTTCATTATGAGGAAATGGCTGCACACTAGCCTAAATGACTTATCTAAGGTCACATAATTATAATGAGAGATGCCCCAGGTTTCCTAGTAACAAATCTAGGATCTTTTCCATTTCATAATAGAGGTTTATATTATAATACTATCATATATATTTTTTAAAGATCAAATCAGCTATCAAGGAAAACTAACACATGGTTAACATTTGAGACTTAAAAAAAAAATCCAGAGCGAGGGTTTATTAAAAATATATATTGACAACTTTGTAACATAATTAGTGTGGAATACAGAGTTCTAAACATTGATAGCAGAAATTCATTGGTTGTAGTAATTCGTCTATATGTTAATGTATCACTCTTGTGTATTAGCTGTGCTTTCATCTGTATCACTTGAGTTAAATTTTTTCCACAAAAATTTCTCATTTGATTTCCAAAGAGAAGCTTCAAGATCCTCCTTCCTTTTGGAAGATGCAGCAAAAGGCACTTTTTCACAGAGAGTCTCTATTACTGCCAAGTCGGTGAGTTTACTAAGACTGTCGTCATTTTGGTCATTCAAGATGTCCCAGAAATCTTTTGGTCTCTGTTTCGCTTTTTCTATGGACCCAGAAAGAACCTTCTTTGGCAGCTGTGTGGGACTATTCTCATGACTTTTAAAGAGGTCATCAAGAATAGAGGTGTCACCAAGTAAGCCTACCACAGAAGTCTCTTCTAACACTGGATTTTCTATTGTTTTGTTTTCCACTTGGAAGATGGGTCCATTTCTTGAAATACCCAAACTGGTGAGATCCTGTTGGCCTTTCCCGGCATTTTCCAATTTTCCCAATTCATCTGCTCCAGACTTACTGTTCAGGGAACAGGATGCTGCAGTATCTTCGGATGCTTGGCTGCGTTCCCCACCGTCAGTCTCTTGGGTACAGCTTATAGGTAATTTCTTAGTTTCTACATCATTGGAAAGCACCTTTTTTTTACAGGAACTGTGATTTTGAAACTTAATTGATTTTTTTTTACATATGCTGGGGCTGAAAATTGGAGAAATTTTTTTGGTAGAATTTTTAAATGACAAAGTTTCAGAATCTGATGGCTGCTCTTTCATAAGAGATTGTCTTTTTTCAGACTTATTCTCGACTCTCTCTTCTTTCTCAGAGGCAGACTTAGTGCATTCTGAGGGAGAATCCACAAAAAATTCTCTTACCTCTGGATACTGAGAAGTATAAAAGTCTCTTAGCATTTTCTGTCGTTCTTCTGATGTGGCGTTAGTTACACGTTTAGCAAATTCCTTTACAGAAGACAACTTAAAATAAGAAGCCATTTCTTCAAATTGTTTTCTGAAGATTTAATGAACAAATCCAATGGTTATTTTTACTATATTTTATTTGTAAAGAACTTGTCATCAGTGTTATGCTATGTAGCAACAAAGCTATGTAAATGTATTCATTAGCATATATTATCTTAATATCACAATGAACATACATTTTGTACTTAAGAGAATGTGAACTCTTCCCTTACACTACTGAAAAAAAGTATTTTAGTTCATGAAATTACCAACTTTTTAAGTTATTCTGACTTTTATTATCAGGTATTTCTTGGGAATTGTATGATCCCAGCATGCTGCTCTTCCAATCAGACAATTTATGACTTACAGCAGAATTATAATTTATATAATGTTTGAAAATCTATATTGCACACAAGATACATGAAATAAAATTGTCAAAGAGGGTATCAATAAATAGAAAAGAGAAAATGCTCAAAAATTAATAGTTTTTAAGAATTTTTCTCTTCTATATCCTTTTTTCTCTTTCTTCCACAAATACAATATAGAAATTTCACATGCCTTTTCGATGAGCCTAAAGGGAAATTCTAGGAGACCGGGGTTTGATCCCTGGGTTGGGAAGTTCCTCTGGAGAAGGGAATGGCAATCCACTCCAGTATTCTTGCCTGGAGAATCCCATAGACAGAGAAGCCTGGCGGGCCACAGTCCATGGGGTCACAAGAGTCGGACACGACTGAGCGAATAACATACACACACACACACGCACACACACACAAAGGGAAGTTCTAAA
The DNA here is from genome assembly GCF_000754665.1 of Bison bison bison. Classification (NCBI taxonomy): domain Eukaryota; kingdom Metazoa; phylum Chordata; class Mammalia; order Artiodactyla; family Bovidae; genus Bison; species Bison bison. The sequence goes on from NW_011494629.1 coordinate 4,597,372, forward strand.
CTGGTAAGTCTAGATTCTTTCTGTTTTGATCTGATGGATCTGCCCTTCAGTATAGGTAACTAATGTCAGATGGTATCTGAAGAAATGAGTTTCAGAGTTAGCGTCAGATATTAATAAAAGCCGTTGAAGAACTGTGTCTTCTGAAACCCTAATAAAGATGGAAGTGGAAAGCTTGTTTAGGAACCCTGGGCACTAGACTCTGCTCCTTTCCCCAGGTAAGGGTTCTATAGACTGAACTGCGCCACCCACCTCAAATCCATATTTTGAAGCCCTAAACCCCAATGTGACTGTATTTGGAGATGGGGGCCTTTAGGAGGTAATTAAGGTTAAAAGAGGTCATAAAGTCACCAGAAGACTTCTCTGGTGGTCCACTGGTAAAGAATCGGCTGCCAATGCAGGAGTCACAGGTTCAATCCCTGGTCTGGGAAGATTCCACATGCCGTGGAGCAACTAAACCTGTGTGCCATAACTACTGAGGCTGTGCTCCAGAGCCTGTGCTCCGCCACAAGAGACGCCCCTGCGAGGAGAAGTCTGTGCTCCGCCACAAGAGACGCTTCCGCGAGGAGAAGCCTGTGCTCCACCACAAGAGACACCCCCGCGAGGAGAAGCTCATGCACGGCAACTAGAGAGAGCCT
>NW_011494629.1:4598237-4628612 GCF_000754665.1 Bison bison bison
GCTGGCACCCTGATCTCGGGACTTCCCAGGCTTCAGTACTGTGAGAAACGTATTTCTGTCTTTTAAGCTGCAGCCTGTGGTATTCCGCCCAGGCAGACTAAGAAGGTTTTCCTTTGCTGATGCTGAGTTTAGGCCATGAATCAGGAAAGCTCACTGTTTATAAATGTTTTTATAAACAAAAGCTACAGATGATGCTGCAGCAAATGATTAAAAGTCCCCAAATTGAAGACTTACATCTATTTTTATATAATATTTCCTTAAAACTTCAATTTATTGACTGAAAAAATATTTATAGAACTCTCTTATCTGCAAGGCAGTGTAAGAGAAACTATACAACAGTCAACAAATCCCAGTTCCCTGTCTTCAAGGAGTTTATAGTCTGGTTGGCAGAGACAGATACATGAAGATCAAACCAGAAGGGAGGGATAAATCCTACGATGAAGGTAAATATGATACCCTGTGGCATCCACAAAAGGGGTGTCTAAGCCAGTGACTGGTAGTGGGCTGGATAGCACGGATGGCTTTGCTGCTGTCACCTCAAGCCAGTCAGGTAAAGATGAGCCAAGAAGCCTCCTGCAGAGAGAGGGAATATGCACAGGCCCAGTTCCAAGAAGACGTGGTGGACAGAGGGGCAGGAGGAACTGCCAAGGAAGAGGATGAAAATCATGAGGGGTCTGTATGCCAATTTCAGAAGTTTGAATTTCATTCTGTACACAACAGAGAATCCTGAGGGTAAAAAAAAAGTGTTTTTTTAAATGTACATAAACAGGAGCTTTACTTAAAGCCACTCTCATTTTTGCCACTGAGACCAGGGTGTATAAAGTTTGTGTTTCCTTTGATTTTAGCGGCAATCCATACCATATACTCAGGACTTTCTTTTGTAGTTTCAGATGAGCACGCTGGCTTCTAGTCCTCACCACACTGGTCCTGTTACTTGTTTCCAAATCCAGGCACTAGCTATGCCTGATCAACAGTCACTCTCATTGCCAAGAGAATATTTACAATAACACAAAAACAAATTTCCAAATTTCTGTCCTGGGTATGGCCAATGTCCCTATTGTAAAGCATCAAGTATGTTCTTAAGAGGTTCCAGTCTCAACCTTACAGGAAGTAATGACATATCATTATTTTGTTTATTAATCACTTCTGAATCCATTTTCATGGCCTTTCTAAGAAATATTTGTGCTGTGAAGATTAAGTTATTGGCAAAGTTACAGGCTAATGTCTTTTGCTTATCCGAGACTTGTTGGTGTATCAGCAGTTGCCAAAGTATGTTCCCCTTTGCTGTGCTGACCTCACCTGTGACCCCGTGCTTCTGTTAGCTCTGGGAGGAGAGGTGCTTCTGACCTTATTCTGTCTGAGTGTTACACCCTTTACAGGATCAGTTATGATTACAGTTCATTTTATTTTCGCTTTCTAAACTTGCTTTCATAATTCTCGGTCTTTAAAAGAGTTTTCTTTAAATGTTTAATGACTGCAAGGTACAACCAGGGGATACAAGCTAGCCACTTTGTGATGAAAATTTTGTAGACACTCATAACCCACATAGGGAAAGGGGTGTGGGTGGGGGAAGAAATCAAAGTTGGGTATCTTTGTCTTTCAGCAAGTAGATGAAGAGTAAGTAGCTGTGGAAAAATTCAATTCCTCTCCCTTGTTCTTGAGGAACTGAAGGAGAAGGGGTGGAAACACAACTAAAAACCATGCTGTTTCTGCCTGAACTTTCTGAAGTGAAGGTAGGACTGAAACTTCATTCAGATGATCCACGGGACTGCATCATGGTATAAATTGTTGACTCACATAGAGTAGTATGGTTAACAGAAAAGAGTTCGGGCACTGATCCCTAGCTCAGATGTTGGCATTCTAATATTAGACACCCTTCACCTTTTTATTTAGCATGAGACATTTATCCTGAGGCTAAGATAGAGAAAAAAAAAACAGGTAAAAAATAATCATTGTTAATTCTTTCTTCCTTCCTTCCTTCCTTTCTTTTAATTTTTTGGCCATGTTGCGAGGCATACAGGATCTTAGTTCCCCCACCAGGGTTTGAACCCAGGCCTTCTGCAGTGCAAGTGTGGAGTCTTAACCACTAGACTACCAGGGCAGTCCCAATACTTTTATTTTTATATACAGTGCCAAAGGGGATAAGATGCTTTTGCTTCTCAAAGACTGGTAAAAATGTATATAGTTGGCCTTCTAACTAAACAATTGCCCATACAAAACTGCCCCAACTTTACTCCAAATCACTGCTGTAAATATGTCTGTGAGGAGCTGCAATGCTGCAGCAGTGTGGGATGTTCAGCTTTCTGGGCAATGGTGGGCAGCTCAGGGGTGTGATCCAATCTGCCACACCAGGACCTGAGGAGCTAAGGGGCCAGTTGCCTGGGAGTTGCCAAAACCCTGAGGGAAGCATCTGGAACATACAGAGCAACCAGCACTTTCCTATTGTCTGTAGAAGCCATCAGGACCAACCGGAGCTTGCCTCCTCTCCCTGCTTACCTCAGTCACTACGCCACAGTTACCCTGACCACTGGCTTCTCATCCTCCTCCTGGACTCTACAGCCTTGATCTAATCTAATCCCTCATCCTTCCAGACCATTCCTTGGTGCCCCTGGAATCAGGCTATGATCTACCATCTCTCCTGTGTCTTCTACCCAAGGAGTCCCTCTGTCTGCTCCTGATACTGCCTCCTCCTATGCAGCTTTCACCAGTCAAAATTCTTATACCTCCCATCCTTAAGCCTTAGAGTTCAAGCTTCCCACTGCTGTTTCCATATTATTTTTTCTTAAAAACTCCTCCCAATCTTAAAGGTTCATGCTATCCAGCTTAACCATTCTCACTCCCACCCCATCTTATTAACTGACTTCCTAGTTCCTCCCTGCTGGAGACTGACACTCAAGACCCTGGATTAACGTTGCTTCCTTTCCCATCTTCTGCCATCATTCTTGGTAACATCAGTATCCGTGTGGATGTCCCACCCAACTCCTGGCCCATTAGTTTCTTTACCTCACTTCCAAAGACTCAATTTCATGTCAGGTCCGTATTGCCAAGATCATACCACTAATGTCATTACCATTAACTGCACAACTTCCAAATTCCTGAATTCAATCATATGCTCCAGTTCAACTACTCAATCATCCTCATGACAACTGTGTTGGATTGTACTTTTCATCTCATCAAGTCCTCCAATTTGCTGACTCTTCTGCTTTCTTCACTATCATCAACATCCCTTTGTTGAGTTTAGGTTCAACTTTATAATCACTTCTTTGCACACATCCTTCATCTTCCTTTCTTTCTTCTCCTTCTCCTTGTAAAACTCAGCTGTTTCCCTATTCTGTGTCTGCAATGAGCAACTGAAACTTGAATGAAGTCTGTACAACTGCACAGATGGTTTTCCTGTAATGACTCTCAAAGAGGGACTTAACATCACTCAGGAATTCTAGCCCCATAAGCTTGCTTTACTACTTTATAAATTACTTCTTTCATAATTTCTCTTTCCTCCAATTTTTCTCCCTCAATACTGATGAATTAAAGCATCAGTATCAATTAATTAAGGAAATACCCATTGTATCTGTGCCTTTCTTTACGCCTTTCTCTTGTTCAGTTGCTCAGTCATACCCGACTCTTTGCAGCTCCATGGACTGCAGCATGCCAGTTTTTCCTGTCCTTCACCATGTCCCGGAGCTTGCTCAAACTCGTGTCCATTGAGTTGGTGATGCCATCCAATCATCTCATCCTCTGTCGTCCCCTTCTCCTCCTGCCTTCAATCTTTCCCAGCATCCGGGTCTTATTTTCCAATGAGTTGGCTCTCTGAATCAGGTGACCAAAGTACTGAAGCTTTAGCTTCAGCATCAGTCCTTCCAGTGAATATTCAGGGTTGATTTCTTTTAGGATTGACTGGTTGGATCTCCTTGCAGTCCAAGGGACTCTCAGGAGTCTTCTCCAACACCACAGATCAAAAGCATCAATTCTTCAGCACCCACCCTTCTTTATGGTCCAACTCTCACATCCATACGTGACTACAAGAAAAACCATAGCTTTGACTCTACCGACTTAGTCATAACACCATCTCCATTGTAATGTCTCTGCTTTTTACTATGCTGTTTAGGTTGTCCCTTTCTCTTAGTACCTCTCAAAGGCTAGACCTTCACCTGTGGTCTGGATCCCACGTTCTTCTGCCTTCAGGACTTCACTCTTTCTGTTGTCACCTCCCTGGCATAATCTCTTTTCCCCCTATTGGTCTTTTTCCTTGATATACAAACAGGTTCTCGTGGGTTGGCAATCTTACAGAAAAACCTGAATGAACTTTTTGGCCAACCCAATATTATCTTCTCAACTTAAAAACAAACTACCCTTGATCCCACAGTGCCCTTCAGCTACTGCCAGTTTCCCCATCCAGATTTAAGGAGTCGTCCCAGGGGCTTGCCCTTTCACTGCCTGCCCACCTCACCTTGGCATGTGCCTACTTAGAGTGCTCACGTGAAGGCGACCAGAGTCCTTCAGCTCCAGGGGCTTTCCCCCTTCTGCTTCTGGTCCTCAGCAGTAGTCAATAAAGTCAGTGTTCCCTCCTTTCTGAAGCCTTCACTTCTCTTGGACTTCAGGGTCTCACACAGGGCCTCCTACCCAGCAGGAGTACGTAGTCACCTTCCAGGCTCAGTCCTGGGGCTTCTCCTCTCCTCTCTGTGTTCTGTTCCTAGGCTGCTCACACAGTCTATGGCTGTAAAGACCATTTGTAATCTATTTCTAATCTCTATGCTGATAACTTCCAAATTTAGATCTCCAGTCCCAAAATCTCAGGGTAGCATTATCAACTGCCTATGTGACATTTCCCCACATCCTCAAATTTAATATGAGTGAAAGAGAACTCTTGATTTTTTTTTCACTCCAACCTTTTGTCTCTCCTAGTTTTCCCTATTCAGTGAGTCCAATCTGTTGTTTAAGGCAGAAAATTGGGAGTAAACTTGTCTTCTCTCTTTCCCAACAACCAGTTCAACACCGAACTGAATTTATCCAATTGGCTCTGTCTCCCCGGCAACTACTCTACTCTAGCAAACCACCACCACCTAGTTCCTTATGGTTTCCCCTAGTCTGCTCTGCCCTCTTCCAGGCAGAAGCTGGAAAAACCTTTTAGAAACATTAATACATCAAATCATGTCATGCTTCAGCAATTTCTACTGTGGTTGGAACAAAATCCAAATTCTTTTCTACAGTCTACAAGGCTTTGCATGCTCCAGCCTCATTTATGTCTCTCCCTTCATCTCATGCCATTCTCTCCTTGATTTATTCTGCACTAAGTACACTAGCCTTCTCTCAAAGGCCCCTCCCTCTTCAGAAAGTTCTCACTCTGTTCTTTGCCTGATTATCCTTCAAGTCTTAACTCACATGTCACTTGTGTAGAGAGCTCTTCCCTGACTACCCGCTAGAAAGGAAGTGGTGCCCCTCCTGATCCCACTATTCTCTATAAAGGAAGCTGTCCATTTCTTTCCTATAACACACTATTTCATAATTATTTATAAGTTTTTTTATTTTTGAAAATTCTATGGTTTGATGCCAAACCTCATCTCACTGTACTGTAAGCGCTTTGTCTCTTTTTTGACACTGTATATTCAGCACTTAGCACAATGCCTGAGTGCGTATCAGGTGCTCAATAAATATTCAATGACTAAATGAACAGAATGCACTGAAGTATTTCATTTACCTATATAAAATTCACCTATTTCATTTACCTGTATTTCATCTTTTATCAATTCAGGGATTAACCTTCTTAAAACACTGAAACATTTCAGATTTTTTTTTCGCCATGCTGCAAAGCTTGTGGAATCTTAGTTCCCCAACCAGTGATTGAACCCGGGCCACCACAGTGCAAGTGTCGAGTTCTAACCACTGGATTACGAGGGAATTTGGGGATTTATTTTTTAAAGTGTACAAATTCAGACTTTCCTGAAATACTCAGATGCTAAGCGTAGTTAAAATTCAAATAATTTGTGTATGTAACTAGGTAGTTATATTTCTTTTGAGAACTATTCACAAAGCCAGGTGTTATTACATGCGACATACCGGCGGATCCCCTTCGGTGTTTCTCCAATTATGAAGGTGGTCTGGTCTATTCGGCAGACTTTTTTCTTCTTCTGGCTTACAGGGTGTGAAATGTAAAGAGGAAATGAAATGCTGCCTTCACTTAGTGGTTGGCATTCCTTTGTACGTGTTGATATATCGCCCTTCATTTTTTCCTTATGTGTCTGAAACAAGGGATGAGAGCAAAAACTGAAAAAATATTCATTTTTAGTCAAATAAGGAGTCTGTCTTACTTTTTCCCAATATTCTTTACAAGCCTGTATATCATATTCATGGGCTTCCCTCGTAGCTCTGTCGGTAAAGAATCTGCCTGCAATGCAGGAGACCTGGGTTTGATTCCTGGGGTGGGAAGATCCCCTGGAGAAGGAAATGGCAACCCACTCCAGTATTATTGCCTGGAGAATCCCATGGACAGAGGAGCCTGGCAAGCTACAGCCCATGGGGTTGCAAGAGTCAGATACAACTTAGCAACTAAACCAACAAACCATATCATATTCTCCAAGTGATAATCACTGCCAGATCTTGTTAGATCTTTAAAAAGATACTACATTTAGCAGTAATGTGATGTTTCTATTTTCCTTAAGATATATGCTAAAGATATATCTTTCTTAAAGATATACTAAAGGTAATGGTAATATGATGTTTCTACTGTCAAGACTGTGGGTATACTAATACACATGCTGGCATCTACTTTCCTAAATAAGGATACAAATTAGTGATGTAAATAATGGTATAAAATGAGATATTTAAAAACTTTTAATTTAGTAATTTTTCTCAATATTACTAAGCAGAATTTCAGTTATTTAATCTTATATAAGTAGTCAAACGTTTTAAAATAACAATCTTTATATGATAATGAAATAAACTATTTTCATAAATCCTACTTCAATCTCTACTGAGTTGCAAGAAGTAATTGTTAAGATGTTTACCATAAGGCATTGAAATTACAGAGAGAATCATATTTATTTTATAGACTAAGGGTTTCTTGCTTACACAAATTGTTAAAAATAGTGCGTCAAGAAAAAATAATTTTAAACTGTATGATTCCAATTTCCCTGATAAAATGATATGGTGAATATGTGGAAAGTCCCCATCTCATTTCAAAAAAGAGAAATGTGTGCATGCTCAGTCGTTCAGTCATGGACTCTTTTGTGACCCCATGGACTGTAGCCTGCCAGGCACCTCTGTCTGTGGAATTCTCCAGGCAAGAATACTAGAGTGGGTAGCCATTCCCTTCTCCAGGGGATCTTCCAGACCCAGGGATTGAACCTGGGTCTCTGGCCTCTCCTGTATTGGCAGGTGGATTCTTTACCACTGAGCCACCTGGGAAATATTGGATGCAATTTGACAACAACAATAAAGTTATATTTGAGCTCAAAAATAAGAAGGGAAAATCTCTAGATGCCCAAATTAAAGTAACATAGCAGCAGGTGGGAGCTGAAGCTCAGCAGCCCCCAAGGATGGGTCCTAAGTTCCGGACTACAGGACTCCATGTGTAGAGGGAAAATGGAAAAGATTTAACTCTCTGAGTTAAACAATCAACAAACCAAAAACACAGCAGGAATTAAAAGGATATCCAATTTTCAAATTAAAGCTAGGAAAGCCCGAACTGGGGCACAGGATAGAAACAGGCTACTTTTTTGGTCTTGATAGAATCACTGGTGAAAACATGTCCAGCCTGTGCGATTTGTGGAACACACTTGTATTGTAAGGAAAATCTAAGCTAAAAACCAGCATAAAAAACTAGCCCAGAATCAGTGAAAACCATAGATCTCAATGAGGGGTAAATACAAAAACATAACATAGGAACACTTTTTAAGTTTAGGGAATGCTTGTGATTCTAAGTGGGGGGCACAGGGGGAAGAGCTCAGGTAAAATTATAAAGAACATACAAAACCCACTAACATGAAAGTGGGCAGATACAATAAATGTGAGAATCTGTATCTGAGGAATTATAGATTACAAAGCAATGTGAAAGAGACTTTAAATCATTAGCATGTCCAGAAAAATAAAGGAAGTACTAGGTATTATAAAACACCAGATCTGAGAAAGAACCAAATACAAACTCTAGAAGGGAAATATAGGTTTGGAAAAAGAGGATATAGAAACAAACTTAAAATATGTGTTAAGAAGCAGGCTAACTAGCCTTACAATGATAGTTTATAAACTGGTAGAATAAATTACTCAGAATGCTGTGCAGAGATTAAAAAAGAAAAACAAGAAAGAAAAATTAAAAGACAGAAGACCTGTCAGAAGATAAACCATATTTATAAAATATTAGAAGGATAGAATAGAGAAAATAGAAGAGATAATGCCAAAGATATAATGGCAGAGAATAAGAAGGCACAAATCTTCAAACTAAAGAAGGAGAATCTCTAGTGTGAAAAATAAAAGTAAATCTGTACCTTGTTATATCACAGAAGAGAGACTATCTTATAAACAGAGAAAAAAGATAAGCTATTCCACAAAGAAATAATAATCAAACTAAAGGCAGACTTCTCATTGCTTCTACTAGTATCACCATCACTGCCACCAGAAGACCGTGAGGTCATCTTCAACATGCAGGGAGGAAAAAAAACCTACCAATCTAGAATTCTACACCCAGTTAAACTACCATTTAAGAAATTTGCAGGCATACAAATACTGCAAAACACAGATTAGTAATTCTCAGTAAGACAACTATTCTTTCTTTTATAGGTGTTCAATGGGATTGAAGTAGTACATATCATTGAATGTGGCTGGGGAATGGCTTTCATTCCACATATACTTACAAAGCACCTATTATGTTCCTGCCACTATGCAATGTAGTTGAGAACCAAAATATTTACATACACAAAGAGGCTTGTACTCTTAAGGGACTTAAAAATGCTGAGTTACCCCTCCCTTTTTAAGATGGCACATTTAGTTTATTCCTTCTAAAAATTAAATCACTTATCTCTTTAATTTATATTAATTTCATTGAAATAAACTGAACAAGAGAAATAATTGTATTTTTTATTTTTAAAGCAAACCATTCCTAATGAAAAGAAACCGACTTCTTCAAAATCTACTGTGATTCAGATGGGCATCACAAAATGCCAGGCTGTCAGTTTGAACTAGGGCTTTGCATCAGTCAGTAATGCTGAAAGTACTTTCCTCAAAGACATCATTTCCTAAATTTTAAAACATTATTAATAAAGAGAGAAAAATTTTCATCACTAAACATAAATTTGAAAGAGATTTGATGCATTTACTTGACGTCACAAGAAAATAAGATGAATTTTAAAAGTTCCTAATAAAAAAGCTTTGATGATTCCCAAGAAATAATTGTCCATTATTATAAGGAGGGATGGTAATGTCTATGTGGGGATAAAGGGAATAAGCCAAAAGAGAAGGAACTGGGCCAACCAGGAACATGCCCTCCTCATATACCATAATTTCTGAAGTCATGGAGAAATCATGCCAAGCAATGGCAATCTTCAATTATTTACATGATTACTCTGGGTCTTTCTGACTCTGGAAGTATTATAAAACTCATATTTCAAACCCCAGATACATTTTTTCTTAAATTAGTTTTACATATATTTCAGGAAAATTCAACTTTTCCAATCATAGCTATCAGACATGTGAATTTTAAATTTATGACAAATATTCTGCACTTTAAAATCTGATTATTTTAGATAATAATGCAAACAGAAAAGCATTTTTCTCTCACATGGGCTCAATATTCCATCTTTTATTTAAAAAAAATAGGTTCAGATTTCCATTTTAGTAGGGCAGTTTAACACTTACTGAAACAAGGCTGTGAAACAGAATTTCGTTTACTAATTTGTTTAATAAACACTTTGATGCCCTTGTTATAAAAGCTGGTGTCACTATTTTGTAGTAAAACAGTATCTTTTACAATAGATAATATAAGGAAAATAGTGACATAATGCAGTTGCAATTCCAGGGGCAGTTATAATTTATTATAAAGCAAAGTACAAGGCCTGTGACCAAGATGAAAAGATTTCAAATTATGTGAAATAAGATGCAAACTCATTTACTACCACTTATGTCAAAGCTGGGAAGTTGTACGACACTGGCGCAACAGTATGAAGTAGCAACAGTAATGAAAGGTCAAGAAATGAAAAATTCAGTAAAATGAGCTGGATTAAGAATTTAAAAGATAATATTATTGCTTCTTAACATTATGGTAGAAGGTAAGACTGCCAGCTCAGGAAAGCAAAATAAATCCACTCTTTCCACCAGAGAACAGAATGGCCAATAGCTGGAACTCTATGTATGTATTCAACAGGAAATTTTGAGATCATTTAACATGAAGAAAGCAGAAAGCCCAGTTTCCATAAAAACCGCTAACTGATAGTAAACTTTTTTTCCCTAAAAAGTTGCTTCAAAATTATCCAAGATTTGCTTTGAGGAATTATCTCTACACTCCATGATGCTGATGTAGGTTTCCTTCTTCTTAAGATTTATGGTTATAATGTCAAGGAGGAAATTATGAAGAGAAGAACTTTGCATAGTATTTGTATAATATAAATATGTCTGCTAATAAGTATTTTACAAAGCTTGGCATTGAGTTTAATTTATAACAGTAACTGCTATGTTCATGATTATTTTCATAAATTATTGGATATTGTTAGGTACGTCTACTATGGTACTTTTATGAAAATAATCAAATTTAACTTATGGAATATTTATTAAAAATAAAATTCAGTAAGTGTAAAGAGTATAGTAATTATTTCTAAATAATGTAAATATATAGTTAAGAAATCCATTTGATGATGCGATTAACTGAATGGAAATGTGGGGTTACTTGTGCTGTGCTGTGCTAAGTCACTTGGGTCATGTCCAACTCTACCAGGCTCCTCTGTCCATGGGATTCTCCAGGCAAGAATACTGGAGTGGGCTGCCATGCCCTCCTCCAGGGGATCTTCCCAACCAGGGATAAAACCCAGGTCTCCCGCACTGCAGGCAGATTCTTTACCAGCTGTGCTATCAGAGAAGCTCCATGGGTTACTTAAGAAAGCTAAATCTATCAGAGAATATTGAAATAATTCCAATTTATGAGTAGTAATATATCTTTCTCCTTTGGCTGTTTCCTATGTGGAGCAGCCAACTGAAAGTTGAAAAGTAGAGGAAAAATTCTCTCCCTTCAGAATTAAACAGGTCTAAAAAGGTAAAAGGTAGGCCATGGCTAACTGTGTTAAATCCTAATCTGATTTATATAATTAAAAAAATTTAAATGTTATTGTCAGAAAAAGAAATATTTGTTATTAAAAACAAAATTCAGAATATGAAAATTATTTAATTCAATCAAAAACACTAAATATATATTATTTCTACAAGTGGTAATTATTTTAATATATTTTGGCCAAAATAATCTCCTTACCTATCCACAATTAAGTGTTTACTGTGGAAATGGCTCACTTCAAAGACTTCATAAATATCTACTTTTTAAAAGATTGAAGCATAGTTCATTTACAATATTATATTAGTTTTAGGTATAAAACATAGTAATTCATTATTTTTTATAGATTATATACTCCATTTAAAATTATTAGAAAACACAATAATATGCTATGCTGCACAATATATCATGAATATCTGCTTTGACTTAATTTTGATAAAAATATGAAATTATTCATTTTTCTAATGTCTCTATAAAATACATTTGAAAATACATCATTAAAATTACTATTGAAACATGTATAAAGTATACATTCTGTAAAATAAAAGCTATAATTTTAAGTTGTAAAAGATATACATTAGGATTATAACAAATAAGAGGGTACATTTACAGGGAAGCATTTCTTCTTTTAGAGTAGCCAAAATGAATTGACACTAGACCTAGTCAACTATATACAATCCTCAACAATTTATTTATTTCTTATTGTAAAGTTTTAGATTTATATTGATTCTAGGAGGAATCTTTAGATTAATAGTATGAGACATTTATAAGACTTTTGATAGGATCTTTTTTCTTTTAATCCCCAGGTGTACTGTCTGTATTACAAGGCATTAGACCTAAGCAGATGGTGATTGCAGCCATGAAATTAAAAGACGCTTACTCCTTGGAAGGAAAGTTATGACCAACCTAGACAGCATATTCAAAAGCAGAGACATTACTTTGCCAACAAAGGTCCATCTAGTCAAGGCTATGGTTTTTCCAGTGGTCATATATGGATGTGAGAGTTCGACTGTGAAGAAAGCTGCGCGCCGAAGAATTGATGCTTTTGAACTGTGGTTTTGGAGAAGATTTGGACTGCAAGGAGATCCAACCAGTCCATTCTAAAGGAGATTGGTCCTGGGTGTTCTTTGGAAGGAATGATCCTAAAGCTGAAACTCCAGTCCTTTGGCCACATCATGCGAAGAGTTGACTCATTAGAAAAGACTCTGATGCTGGGAGGGATCGGGGGCAGGAGGAGAAGGGGACGACAGAGGATGAGATGGCTAGATGGCATCATTGACTCGATGGACATGAGTTTGAGTGAACTCTGGGAGTTGGTGACGGACAGGGAGGCCTGGCGTGCTGCGATTCACGGGGTCGCAAAGAGTTGGACATGACTGAGAGACTGAACTGAACTGAACTGAGACCTAAGCCAATAGCATTATTTTAATTGAACTGAAAAAAGAAAATAAGGTATACATAGATTTTCAATTGAAAGAGTTAGAAGAAATAAAAAATGAAAAAGTTTGCAAATAATCTTTGTTGCCAGTGTACTGAGAATAGGAAAAAAGGGAATATTCCCCCTACCTCACAGCCATATGACTACATTAGCATTTTTCTATTTACTCTGCTACATATGAAATTAAACTTTACATAATAGAAAACTTCCCAGGTGACTCAGTGGTAAAGAATCTGCCTGCAATGCAGGAGACACAGGTTGGATCCCTGGGTTAGATCCCCTGGAGAAGGAATTGGCAACCCACTGCAGTATTCTTGCCTGGGAAATCCCATGAACAGAGGAGCCTGGCAGGCTATACTTCATGGGGGTAGCAAAAGAGTTGGACACGACTTAGCAACTAGACAACAATAACAACAACAAATAGAAAACTTCACTGGAATACTGCAGAGAATGTGGTCTTTTAAATATATATATTTTTTAATTTAAAAAATAAATTAAAAAAATTTATCTATTAATTAATTTTTGTCTGTGTTTGGTCTTCGTTGCTGCTTAAACTTTTCTCTAGCTGCAATGTGAGACCTTCTCACTGTGGTGGCTTCTCTTGTTGCAGAGAAAAGGCTCTAGGCATGTGGGCTTCAGTAGGCGCAGCACGTGGGCTCAATAGTTGCGGATCCTAGGCTCTTGAGCACAGTCTCAGTAGTTGCGGTGTACACAAGCTTAGTTACTCCGAGGCATGTGGGATCTTCTCGGATCAGGGGTCAAACCTATGTCTCCTGCACTGGCAAGTGGGTTTTTACCACTGACTCATCAGGAAAGCCTCAGTGCAGAGAATGTTTAAGGAAAAAAAAAAACCCTCTTTCTTTGAAGTAAAAAATAATTTTGGAGGCAAATTACTAAAGAACTATAGAGGGCATCTAGATAGGAAGAGCAAGGAAAAGGGAAAAGTTGATAGGGATCAGTTTTCCCATACACACCCACCTACGGGCAACAAATGGGGCAGGAAGCATTACAATTCAGGAGACCGAGTTTCAAAAACAACCACGAATGGCCTCTAGTTTCCATTTTGGCAGGAGAAATACTATTGTAATCTGTGCCATCTTTCTTAATCTCTTTGAGGCTAATTACTGGAGACACATTCATAGCTGGTGCAGATAATGCAGATTCCTATTCTGATCATTTGTACCCCTCACAAAATAGAGGAAACTTTGAAGTGGATAATGTATGGTGAAAAACAGCCTGATAGGATGGGTAGCCTGTCTGTTGTAGGCTACCAGGAGGTCGTGAAATTTTTATTAAGCAATTTTGAATCTGTCTGCTGAGCTGGTTTTTCTCACCTTAGAAAACATATTACAGAACATACACCAGAACAAAGAGCAATGTGTATTTAACAGCCACATTCACCATTTTTTTCCATAATCAAATGATTAGCCTTGATTTTTTGCTGTTGTTGTTTAGTTGCTAAGTCATGTCTGACTCTTTTATGACCCCATGGACTGTAGCCCACCAGGGAAGTCCTTAGCCTTGATTAGTCATTGAGAAAATGGAAATCAGGGAGGACATTTTCAAAGGCAATGGAAGGTCCCAATGGCTCTGACCTATTGAGAAGCCTGAGTTTGGATCCTAAGAATCACCAGAGGATCTGCCCCTTCCAGGAAGGTTCACTTGTTCCTGAGAATAGCACAGACTGTCAGAGCTGGGCACGTTGTATAGCCAAAGTCCCTCACATTGGTCTGATCACACTAACTTTGCCACAAAGACTTTTTTTTAAAAAAGTGCTCTTTCACTTTTTTTCTCCATTAAACCTTAAATAGTTAAGTCTGAGAGGCAGCAATGCTTTGGTTTACACATTTGTTCAAACAAAAGATTAAAAAAGAAATCTCTCTTTGGGTAAAGGCCAAACCCTGTAAACACATAAAAAAAGTCATAAACTTGCTTGTCTTTGCAAAGCAGGGAATCAGGAGTTCTATAAAAACATAGAGCACATGTAAATAAATTCATTCAAATGGCACCTGAGAGTCCAAAATGACAAAGAACTTCAAGGATCTTTGTACAATTGTGAAAAAGTCCTTATCCTTCAAGTGATCATTCAAAATTTCTGCCTGGAGGTAGAAAATATTACTGTAAATGCAGTTTTCCAATACTCAACAAAAACCAAAGGCAACTGTGAGATACCCCTGAACTGCCTTCACTCAGACTCTGGAGAAAAGCCAGCTGGTTAGAGGACCCACCACAAATATACAATGAAGTATAATTTTCTGCATATGTTTAAAAATGTCATTCAAATCTGAAAAAACAAACTTAGATTCAAATTCAAACCTTCCCTCCCTCCCCTTTTTTTAGGTGGTAAAGGGAGATTAAAGTTTGTAATTATGGGTCTGTTTTCCTCCTGGAAGGAGTAACAGTTACAATTCAGTTTTATATATATATAGATACGTATGTATTTTCTTTTTTGGTAGTACTTTGCTTTCAGAGTGAGCCACAAAAGGACAGGCTGCCCTGAGCCTAGCTTCCTTTTTTTTGTGCACAACATCCATTTCTCACTGTCCAAGAAACTCATCTATTTGAAAGAACAAAGCGATGGCCTCTGGAGTACAGCTGACTACTGTGGGGCACATACCATAAACAGAAATGCAGAAGCCCTGTCTCCCTGGGACCTGGGAACCTGGAGGGACTGCCACAGCAGTCAACCTGTAGGAAAGGGCCAGGTGAGACGGTGGCAATCACCTTCAAAAAAGCCTGCGGACCAGCAACGGGGAGTTTCTGCTAATATAATCTCAGACCTTCATGGGAGGATGGCCAGGTAGTAGATTCCCCTCAATACCTCCTACACACAAAGGCTAGAGCAAGATCTAAGGCCTTCTGGGGTAGCTGTCTGAGCAAGGACTCGGCACTACAAGCCCTGGTGTCTAGGCCTTCCTTGGTCATTTATTGCGTAAATTTGGGAAAAGTCTTTTTTCCTTTTTTTAAAAAATCTTTTTGAGCCTCCTTATCCTAAGGAGTAATAAGGGATTTGGAGATCAGGATCTAGGGGATAAGAATTTGGATCCGGGACCCCTATCAGTCTCTTCCATATTTAAAGTTCACAATTCTACTAGTCTTTTTTTAGGATCTCCAGTAAGTTGTAATGAATAAGGTCCTTAGCATCTTATAATCCTGACTAAATTTTAAATCTTTACATATAATATTTATATTAATATAAAAATGTCTATAAAGATTACTTGAAGGTTCTACACTAAATAATACTTGTTAGTGAAAAGACCACGGAAGGGTGGTGCTGATGGAAAAATTTTAAAGTCTTTCTTGGCAGGCACCTGCCCCTGCTTGCCTTTCCAGTGGCTGGCACTTCCCACAGGGAGCTTAGGCTCTCACTTCCTTCCTCTAGGCCTCCAACTAGAGTAAGTGTAGGCTTCTATGTAGGCTGATTCAGTTACAAGGCTATGGATGGCTCTCCAGTGTCTAGGAAAGAACATTTCAAGCACCGAGCCACAAATGACACTGGGACACTGTTACTAGTTGTGAAGCTGGATGCAGATTATTGTTTATAATCAAGTACTGAAAACTGAATAATTCTCCTTTTTAGTGAATTAGAGTAGGTTTCATATAACCACATCATTTTCAGTCTCTTCTATTCTGATATGCTTTCATGAGCCATGTAGCAGAGGAAGTTAAGTGTTCACACAGAGAAAGGCCAACTGAAAGTATGTTCCACTAGAACTGAATTTAATAATCAAGCGACCCTGTCCACATGGTCTAAGATGGCAATTCTGAAACTTTTTGGTTTTAGGACCGTTGTATAGTTTAAAAATTAATGAGGACCCCAAAGAGATTTTGTTTATGTGGGTTATATCTACTGCAAGTATAAAACAATTAATTTATTAAAAATAAAAATAATTACATGTTAACTTAAATAACTCTTTTTACCAACAAAAAGTTTATATTTTCCAAGGCAAACAAACAGAAAACTAACCAGAAGACTGACTATATTTTACATTTTTACAAATGTCTTTAGTAGCTGGCTTAATGAAAGACAGCTAGGTTCTCATATCTGCTTCTGCATTCAGTCTGCTGCAACAATACCGTCTTAGTTGGAGTATATGAATAAAACCAGCTTCATATAGATATATAATTGAAAAAGGGAAGAATATCTTCATAGCCTTTTCAGATAACTATAGATATTCTTTTTTGATACTTTATAAAAATTCAATCAAGGTTAGTTTCATGTAATATTTGAAACCACATCAGAATTTTTTACATTACTAAAATGAAAATTCATTGGTACATTTTGTACTTTGGCTGAATTTTTTCCCTATGCATGATTTTGTAATATAATTCACTGTTCATCTGGAAAACAGTAAGTCAGTTATGCGTATCTTCAAAATGTTGACACATTCAAATTATACAACATCAAAAAAGCATATTTGTTATTAAATATTTAGATATTGGGAATGGGTTATGGTCATGTGCTCAGGAAAGGCTGATTGCCCTCTCAGTTCTTAGCGGATGAACTGAGATTAATCAAGCCAATTACATCCTGCCAGAAAGATTTTCCTCCAGAACAAAGGGAGAGACACACGAAGAGGAGCACAGCTTCCTGTCCTTGGTTACATTTGTATGAGGAAACAGGTTCTTGAGATGTAGCATGTAACATGTAGATGTAACATGAGGAAAAAGGCTTCATGGAACTAAAAATTAACTGGCTAAGGACAGTGGAGAAGAAAATCAGAGAGGCTGATATCTTATGATGTCACTGGACTGTAGCATTACGCCTGGAAATATTTCCCTCCAGACTTGCTATTATGTGAATTAGTTAACAGCCTATTGCATAGGTTATTTTCAGATGGTTATTCTATTCTATGCTACTGAATGCATCCTGTGAAATGAAGTGAAAGTCACTCAGTCATGTCCGACTCTTTGCGATCCCATACAGTCCATGGAATTCTCCAGGCCAGAATACTGGAGTGGGTAGCCTTTCCCTTCTGCAGATATATATAAGGTGTCACATAATACAACAAGTGCTAGAGCATACATACATGCATATACACACACAAGTAAAGATGAATTTGAGGAAAACATTTACATCGCTTTGGAGAAGACAGAGAAGAACTGTCACTAATGATACAAGGAGTTGGAGTTCAACAGGCAGACACAGGTAGAATGGAATTTTAAACAAAAGAAACACAAGAGCAAAGACATGGAAGGGTAAAAATCCACGGTGTGCTTGAAGACTGATTCATAAACTGAAGGATGACTAGGAAGAACCTGTTCAGCTTGCTACCCTCAGGGTCTAGTACAGTGCCCGGCACAAAGTTACTGTCAGTAATGCTGAATGAGTGAATCAGAATGAGACTGGAAAAGCAGGCTAGCACCAAATTGAGACAAGCCTTACATGCCACAGAATAAAGAAACAAAACAGATATTTTATAGAACTTTGGAACACAGAAAATTACTCCCCAAAGTGACTGCTTGGATGGGGATATCTTTCTGACACCATTCTCCACGTTCTCCCTTCTTCAGTGGGTTTCCTATGCCAGACCTATGGTCAACAGATGACAGATAATGAGTGAAGATGAAGAATACCAGCATTTATGCTGCTCTTCCCTGGTGGCTCAGAGGAATGCGGGAGACCCGGGTTTGATCCCTGAGTTGGGAAGATCCCCTGGAGAAGGAAATGGCAACCCACTCCAGTACTCTTGCCTGGAGAATCCCATGGAGGGAGAGAAGCCTGGTAGGCTACAGTCCATGGGGTCACAAAAGAGTCAGACATGACTGAGCGACTTCACTTTCACTTTTCACTTTAAAATGATTAATGTCTTTATATCATCTGCTAGAATACTCCTTTTAACATTAATATGTGGAGCCTATACTCACAGTGAAAATTGTTGTGGGCATCTGCATTATGTAGTAATTTCTTGCAGGAATTACTAGTAACAAATGTTTTCTGAACTTCCACTCTGTATTGGTTGCTAAGTGGTGATGCTAATGAACATGTACGCCGTGGTCCTGATCCTTAAGAAGTTTGCAACATACATGAGAAGAGAGCAAACACTAACCTGGTGTCCACCACGTCTACAGTGATGATAGGCACAGAGAACGGGTGTGGAAGGAGCTTGGAATAGAGTGATCTCCGAAAACTGAGGTTTTATGGAGGGAGTGAAACTTGAATTGGGAGTGAAGGATCAGCCAGTAGATGATTTGGCTGGAGGTGTAGACTGAGTAAGTTTATTGAAGACCATGAATGACAGGCAAACCTGAGACTACTTCTAATTTAGATAAGGAGGGATTATTTCCCTTGGCTGATTATAAATACATTCAGTAGCTCTGAACAATGCCAAGTCATTGCCAGAGGATTTTTAGGAAAATTCTGAGATTTGTTTATAGAAAAGATAGCTTAAACTATTTAATTTTCAGAACACAGTGATGGGGATCATTATATCCTGACAACAACTGAAAACCTAAATTATTCAAAAAGTATCAATTACATACAAGACACTATTTTAGGTCTCCAGAGTTATCAAATGAGAATCAGAGATATATTCTGCTATTTTTAAAGTCCAGAGTTTACTAGAAAAGAAGATGTATACTTACCTAACTGATAAAAATTTGGAAGTCATATGTTAGAATAACTAGGCCAAAGTACTATTACATGAAACAGAAAAAGCGTAAGAAGGACAGCTTCTGCTGCTGCTAAGTCGCTTCAGTTGTGTCCGACTCTGTGCGACCCCACAGATGGCAGCCCACCAGGCTCCCCCATCCCTGGGATTCTCCAGGCAAGAACACTGGAGTGGGTTGCCATTTCCTTCTCCAATGCCTGAAAGTGAAAAGTGAAAGTGAAGTCACTCAGTCGTATCTGACTCTTAGTGACCCCATGGACTGCAGCCTAGCAGGCTGCTCCATCCAGGGGATCTTCCAGGCAAGAGTACTGGAGTGGGGTGCCGTTGCCTTCTCCGAAGAAGGAATTACCTACAGCTTATGCTGGAATTGGGGCAGGCTTTGTGAAAGAGTGACACAGCTGAGTTACATGCTGAGAGGTAGAGAGGTTTGGAGATTTGGGAGGTTAGGACAACAAAGGCTGAGTAGATACTGCCAAGTCTTACAGTATTTCTTGAGTCCAGATAGTTTTAACTATCTAAAAAAAGATTTTTAAAGGGAAAGATACATTCAGTCCACCTGAATTTTTTAACTGCTAAAGTGAGGGAAATTATTAATAGACAAGTTATCTTGAAAAATTAGACTGATTTTTCATATTGGAAAAGCAAAATAGAATTAAAAAAAAAAAAAAAAGGAAAATCTCCAAAGCAAAATAGAAAGTAAAGGAACTGGGGGAAAGCACAGGAGAAACCAGGATTGAAAGACTACAGGGATTTAAGCTGACTGCCACTGTTGAGCCTGAGGGAAGTCAATACCATCTCATTAAAAAGAAAAAAAATCAGTAAAATAGTATTGTTTGCATTAGTCTCCAAGAATCCTTCAAGTTCTGAAATACTATGATTCCCTATCCTTATATTTCGCTTTATTCATCCTATAAAACTCAGAATTCATATGTGTAGAGGCAGGATTCTCAGATAAGATGATAGGTGTTTCCATTAAGTGGCCATGTCCAATTGATACCATGGTTTTCATAGAGGGATAAAATATACATTTGAAAAGGGCTATTATTAAGTGCTTAACATTCTGTTAAGTCACTAGGTAAAGTCAATCAGGGCTCAAAGAGGCCTTATATCTCTAAGCCTTTATATTGTTACTTATGCTCAGATGCTCAGTCATGTTAGACTGTCTGCGACCTCATTATTATATCCCATCAGGCTCCTCTGTCTATGGGATTCTCTCAGCAAGGACACTGCAGTGGGGTGCCATTTTCTCCTCCAGGGGATCTTATTGACCCAGGAATTGAACCAGTGTCTCTTGCATTTCCTACATTGGCAGGTGGATTCTTTTAGAAAGCACTATTTGAAGAAATACTATTTTTAAACTATTTATAATCTTCCAACCACTCTAAACAGAGAAACTGTTCAAAGAAGCCTTATCAATCTTCTAAGCAACTGGAACAATGACCAGCTAGGAGAAGGGTTAGAATCAAGCTATTTCGTAATAAGCAAAGAATATTTTTATCAGCCCAGGCCATTGTCACATTAGCTTATAATTACTGTCAAATATAATTTTTTGCTACAGTATTCTTTATGATAAACCAGGCACAATTCAAGGTGGGTCCTTTATCTATAAAATTTGAGGACTGAACTAGATATCTTTTATGGTATTCTAACATTTTATTATTGATGCTACTAACAGAGTCTGGCAGGCTATAGGGTCCATGGAGTTGCAAAGAGTCGGACAAAACTGAGCAACTAACACACACACTAATAACAAAAATAGTAACAGGTCATTGCATAGAATAAGAGAAAGAGCTTTACTCACCACCCCTACTAGTAAGCAATAAGTAATAATCATAAATACAATAATAAACATGTATGCCTTTCTGGTTGGAGAAGGAAATGGCAACCCACTCCAGTATTCTTGCCTGGAGAATCCCAGGGACGGCGGAGCCTGGTGGGCTGCCGTCTATGGGGTCACACAGAGTTGGATACGACTGAAGTGACTTAGCATAGCATGCCTTTCCGGAAAAGGAGTACGTCAAGGCTGTATATTGTCACCTGCTTATTTAACTTCTATGCAGAGTACATCATGAGGAACTGTGGGCTGGAAGAAGCACAAGCTGGAATCAAGATTGCTGGGAGAAATATCAATAACCTCAGATATGCAGATGACACCACCCTTATGGCAGAAAGTGAAGAAGAACTAAAAAGCCTCTTGATGAAAGTGAAAGAAAGAGTGAAAAAGTTGGCTTAAAGCTCAACATTCAGAAAATCAAGATCATGGCATCCAGTCCCATCACTTCATGGGAAATAGATGGGAAAACAGTGGAAACAGTGGCTGACTTTATTTTTCTGGGCTCCAAAATCACTGCAGATGGTGATTGCAGCCATGAAATTAAATGACGCTTATTCCTTGGAAGGAAAGTTATGATCAACCTAGATAGCATATTAAAAAGCAGAGACATTACTTTGCCAACAAAGGTCCGTCTAGTCAAGGCTATGGTTTTTCCAGTAGTCATTATGGATGTGAGAGTTGGACTATAAAGAAAGGTGAGCACTGAAGAATTGATGCTTTTGAACTGTGGTGTTGGAGAAGACTCTTGAAAGTCCCTTGGATTGCAAGGAGATCCAATCAGTCCATCCTAAGGGAGATCAGTCCTGGGTGTTCATTGGAAGGACTGATGTTGAAGCTGAAACTCCAATACTTTGGCCACCTGATGCGAAGAGCTGACTCATTTAAAAGACCCTTATGCTGGGAAAGATTGAGGGCAGGAGGAGAAGGGGATGACAGAGGATGAGATGGTTGGATGGCATCACCAACTCGATGGACATGGGTTTGGGTGGACTCTGGGAGTTGGTGATGGACAGGGAGGCCTGGCATGCTGTGGTTCGTGGGTTCGCAAAGAGTCAGACACGACTGAGAGACTAAACTGAACTGATGCCTTTCTGGCAAGAACTGAATGTGGTTTTGTCCCCATTGGCTCATTAGTGACATTACTCCAGCAATCCTGGCGACCTCACTGTGAGGAAGGATGCCCCAGCTTCTCATCGCCAAGAGCTAGAAGTGGAATACGTATTTACAGGTAACACCAGACTCTCATTCCTGTGCCTAGGTAACAGGTGATTTTCACAAATGACACTGTCTATCTCTCTGAATCAATCCTAGTTCTAAGGATAGAAATACAAAAGTCTTCTTCATGCCAACACTGGCCCCATAATTTTATACATACACACACACAACTTTAAAAATCTGATCTTTACTAAAATCACTTGGAAGAAAAACTTTCTGATGCAAATACTATAAAGTTAACGTCTCAAGACAGAAAAATGATAAGACCATGAAAAATCCCACCCAGCAAGAGTTAATTCCACTGCATGGTGAAACCATACACTTTACTTACTGGACTACTTCATAAACCAGTCGTTTGTGAACAATTACTTTAAACCATCATGCCATTCACTATCCTGAAAAATAGGCTAATGGAATGCTGTATCTCCCCAAAGTCTGCTTACTGTAAATAGCCCATCTCTCCTTGCTGACTCCAAAAGCTGTATAAACATACTGCAATCAAATCCACCATAACTCATAAAAATCCTTTCTTTAAGTAACCTACAAAATGCCAATCTAATACAAATACGAGAAAGAGAAGTTCTTACTAAGACAACATTTTGTATTTACAGTATTCTGAACAGTGCTTAAACCTGCACTGGTTATATAAAAGACTCTGTCCCCCATGCCACCTCCGCCCCCAGGCTGACAGCATGCTTAGTTCTCCAATTTACACCACGCTGCAGTAACATAAAGAAGGGTTTACTATTAATCCAGGTTTTACTACAAAGCGACCCGTTATTTCTCTGTCAAACACTGGCAAGAGTGCCAAGTGTCTGTCATCCCATTTAGGGGATTAAGTCTTCTTTTATAGTCTGGTACTTGTACCAATTTATAAAAATACAGATATAGTTTCTTCGAGTTGGTCACAGTCTATATTTTGGCTTGGATTCAGGCAACAGAGGTTGACTATGACAGCTGGCAGGAAACTGAGGGGAGAATACATCCTCCCCCTTTCAGTCACCACATCTCAGTTGCCATAGTGATTAATCCTTAATTGAATGCTGTCTTTGTATAATCTTTTCAGAAAACTTTAAGTAAGCTTAAGTTGAAAACATAACAGTTGACTGAAAAAATGAGGTACCACATCACACAGGTATAGTAGTTTTATGACAAACTTCCATATAGTAAAAGAACAAGTTAACTTTTATAAAGGTATTATCCATTTCTTCCAGTGCTTAAACATTCCTGTTTGGTCTAAGCTTAAGCCTGAATCACACAGGTTTTCCCTCTTATCAAACATCTTATCTTTTAAAATAAGCTGTTCTCAGAAATGGTTCTGAAATATCTAAGCACAACTGAATGTAAAGCAAGTTCTTATTTTATATAGTTTTGTACTGCTAAACAGGCATAATTAGAAATTTAAGGTTTTAATTCAACATATCTATCAAATATGTTCTGTAAGTAGAAATTAATTTATAAAAGTATACACTGTAAGAAACCAAAGGAAATATGGGAAAGGCAGTATGTTTTAGAACTTTTCTTAATATATGGTTGAATTTGATTTGATTCATAGCTTTTGCCATTTTGGTTTCTAATAATTATATCAAAGGACTGAGAAACTCTGAAAGACTACAATATGTTATTTATGATTGCAGTGTACATTATTTCTCCTTTGTAAGTTTTTCATTTAGTATATTCCTTTGCAATTTAGTTAAAGGCTCTCACTTAGACTCAATTACAGTATTCCTTGGGAAGTAAAATACTTGCATATTGTGGCTGCTGTTAATCTTGTGTTGCCTTCATACAAATAAATAGGACTTAGTGTGTTTTCTTAGGAACTGAGGCAGCACATCTGCATCTGGCTGCAGACACAAACACATACACCGAGAGACCACACACGGACATCACACACACACACACACACACACACTCTTTTCAAACACAAAGGTCTCTAATAAATCTTTGATGACAGACATGAAGCGCTCAAAAGAATTCTCAGTAAATCAAAAGATTCTGGATATAAACCCCAGAAGAAAGATACTGTACTGGAGCTGGGAGGTCCTGGGATATTTGGAGATTTCAGAAAGAAGAGGGTTGTCAATATGTCTAATACTATGGCTGAGCCTTTTTGCCTTCATCTTTAGTTTATTCTCTTTTCCTTCCATGATGGTTTAAAAGTTTTTTTTCTAGACTGCAGCTCCATCACTGCCACCTATCACCACACAGCGAGCTGCAAAACCTCAGTGAGTAACATACACATCTCTAACCAAAGCTGGTGGTGTGTTTCAATGATTTACTCATTAAAGGTGTTGAAGTATCATCAACCAGATATGATAAAATCAGTGGCGGTGAACAGTTTTTTCCTTAGAAATTCTGTGAATGACTTTGAAATGTCATCAATATTTCAAATCATCTTTACAAATAGTTTTAGTAAAGAGAAACATGATACTACCATCATTCCATCTCACTGACTTTATTAGTTTCTAGTTTCCAGAAGAATTATAATGAAGAAAATCCTGAGTACTACATATAGAGATGCAAAACAACTAGTTTGATGGCAGAGTGCAGTCTCACTCATTTGAATGAATGTTGGCAGCCATGGAGATATCATGAGTTAGAAGCAATCACTTAAACTGATGAACCTAAGCAGAAACTAGATGTATCAACTCTAAACAGAAAAGTCACTAATAATTTTCACTCTAATACAGAAAATCCTAAAATAAAATTAATATAAATTATAAAGCACTGAGTGACTTTGTTTTCATAAACAAAAACTTAGTCACATATAAAAATTTGAAAAATACTATATTAATAGCATAAGCATTCTTAGTTTTTTATTTAAAAGGAAGTTCAAAGCCCCAGACGGACTAGCACTACCCATTCTTTTACTTATAGTTAAATATGATTGCAGGGCTTCCCTGGTGGCTCAGTGGTAAAGAATCTGCCTGCAATGCAGGAGATGCAGGTTTGATCCCTGGGTCAGGGAGATCCCCTAGAGGAGGGCACGGCAACCCACTCCACTATTCTTGCCTGGAGAATCTCCTGCACAGAGGAACCTAGCAGGCTGCAGTCCACGAGGCTGCAAAGAGTCAGACATGACTGAAGCGACTGGGCACGCAAGACTGCTTATAGATTATTTGTCCTTGTTGATTTTCACCTTCTAGGGAAGTTAAAGACCTGACATCAGTCTTATCCATTGGTTGCAATGACAATACTTACTATTCATTAACTGCTTACTTTCTGTCAGATACTGTTTAAAGCATTTTATAGGCATTACCTCATTTAGTCTTCACAAGAACCTTTTGAAGTAAGAAGTATAATTACCTGCATTTTAAGCGCAAGAAAACTGAGGCAGAGAAGGTAAGTAACTTTTTCATGGTCACAAAGGAAGTATGTATCAGGTAGAGTTATAATTCAGACAGACATCTGAATAGATTCCATGCCACAGACCAGTTATAACCATCAAAATGCCTCTGCCTTGAGAAGATTACAGAGCTCAACAAATTGAAGATGTCTCATTATATGAATTCTTTTATTTACTTCTAAATAAACTGAAAGGAGAAAAGCATGAGGTATGTCCAGGGGCTGGGTTTTATGTAAAAAATACAATAGGTTTAGTTTTCGACATTGGTGAAAAACTAAGAACATCCTAAGTATGTATGATCACTATCTATTTTGAAAACTGATTTTCATATACCAAGACCTTTCTTTTTATGAATCTATCCATTTATTTAAATTTTTATTGGAGTATAGTTGATTCATAATGCTGTGTTAGTTTCAGATGTACAGCAAAATTCACTGCTGATTTCGTCAATTATACATATACACATATCCCTTCTTTTTTAGATTCTTATCCCATATAAGTCATTACGGAGTACTGAGAAAAGTTCTCTGTGCTACACACTAGGTCCTAATTAGTTATCTATTTTACATATAGCAGTATATACCCAAGATCTTTCTTTTTTGATGATAAGTTTATAATACTGTCCTCAAGTGGTTGTTGTACATAAATAATACAATACAGCTTTCAAGATGCTGAGGTATAATGATACTATTAACTTGATGTATTAAATGATATAGGTCAAATCTGAGGGACTAAAATCTTATTGTCAGAATTTTATTGTATCAAGTATTGATTTAAAGAAGTTAGCTGATGAAATTGGAGAAGGCAATGGCACCCCACTCCAGTACTCTTGCCTGGAAAATCCCATGGATGGAGGAGCCTGGTGGGTTGCAGTCCATGGGGTTGCTACAAGTCAGACACGACTGAGCAACTTCCCTTTCACTTTTCACTTTCATGCATTGGAGGAGGAAATGGAAACCCACTCCAGAATTCTTGCCTGGAGAATCCCAGGGATGGGGGAGCCTGGTGGGCTGCTGTCTATGGGGTCGCACAGAGTCGGACACGACTGAAGCAACTTAGCAGCAGCAGCAGCTGATGAAATGAGTATGTTTATATAGACCGTTCTTGCCCTGCTAGCATTGGTGGCATGGGATTGGCCTTCCAGCTTAATGGCTTTAAAACTTCCCTGAATATTTTTTATACCTACCATGATTCAGTCATTAAACACCACATTTCTTCGTATTCCTTGAAAAAGTACTGCTAAATTGGTCTATGTGTGATGAGAGAGATATACGGCCTCAAAAGGCATATCAGAAACTCCAGGGGCAGGGTATTCCCATTTGTTTCTCCTGGCAAGAAATGCCCCTCACTCTGAACATCACTGTGAAGAAACAAGGTTTCTGATGAGATTGTACTGTCCATCTCAAGAACGTTCAGGCTAAAAAAGGTTGAAAACTATTTGCATTGCTAATGTAAAGATGAAACTCCCTTCCCACCATTCCCAGTTAAAAGCAAAGTATACTTCCATCAGTGGTTTCCCTGGTGGCTCAGTGGTAAAGAATCTACCTGCAATGCAGGAGACACGGGTTCAGTCCCTGGGTTGGAAAGATCCCCTGGAGAAGGAAATTGCAACCGACTCCAATATATTTGACTGGAGAATCCCATGGAGAGAGGAGCCTGGCAGGCTATAGTCCATGGGGTCGCAAAAAGGTCAGACTTGACTTAACAACTAAACAGCAAACAACAAAAAATATTTCTATCATGTTCCATTTTACAACTTTCCTTATGAAGGTTCCAAAGGGACTTTTTACTGCTTCTTGGTCCATTTTTGGAGGTATTATACGGCTATAAATTCCTTCTCTGAGAAATATTTAAATAAGCTAGTGATCAATATCCAGTTAAATTACTGTATTAACATGTACTACAGAATTTGCCAAGTTTTCTGACCTTTCACATTGAAGTCTGTTTGGAAAAGAACATGGTTTTAATAAAAGACATGGTTTAAAAGAAAAAAAAAAACCTAATAAAAAATTAGCTGTCTGTTTAAAAGATTCTGATATGCTCCTCATTTTAATATAGCAAATTTCTGGCAAACCCAGCACATCTCTGCCTTTTTCATATAGCTTCTACAAGGTAGTACCACTGTAGAAATGCTATCTACAGTACTGCTTGAGATATGGTGTACTCCTAGGTAAAGTGAGGATATAAAGAAGTAGCATACTTGGGTCATGAAAGTGCTTTTATATGATTTGCATTTTGGAACTAGGCCTTTGGATTACATCAAAAAATGCTAAAGCACAGCCTTTCAAAGCCCAGTATTACAATAACTCTAAGAATACTACAAGACAATGTGCTCAGTCGCTTCAGTTGTGTCCGACTCTTTGCGACCCCATGGACCGTATGCTGCCAGGCTCCTCTGTCCATGGGGTTGTCCAGGTAAGAATGCTAAAGTGGGTGGCCACGCCCTCCTCCAGGAGATCTTCCTGACCCAGGGATTGTATCTCCTGTGTTTCCTGCACTGCAGGCGGATTCTTTACCACTGAGCCACCAAGGAAATTATAAGACAACTGACTGTTGTCATGTAGTGGTCCCCATTCAAAGTGCCACGTGACAATTCTTTCAAATTAAGCACTAGGAAAAGCTTTGCTCCTTTTCAGAAGAACTGTTTTTGTGTGTTTGTTTTCATTTTTTTTTTCCTTTAAGGACATTTAGCTCAGCATTTCTCAGCAGGGCGTTATGGCATTTTGGGCAGAACAATTCTTGGCATGTGGGATGCTTCCCCACCTACCCTCCTGGGCCTTCCCGCACCCCATGACAGCCCTGCCTCCAGACTTTAATGCCAGTCAGGCACTCTGTCATCATGACCACCCAAACTGTCCACATTTCCAAATGGACTAGTTAAGAAAATACTAAATACATTGTTCATTTCCTTTGTTTTGTCTACCAGGAGACTCAATCAAATTTGCCATTAAAAAATGTATCTGAGTAAGTATAGTATATCTTACCTACCTGCATTCTAATCTTATATATTTGCATTCTAACTTCCTCCCAGCCTTGAACTTCTATCTTAATTTCTATTTTCCTTGGTCATGAATTTTTATTCTGACTTAATTAAAATGATCCAAAATCTTTGTCAAACCAGATGTGTTCCTGTGCTCAGTCATGTCCAATTCTCTGTGACCCCATGGACTGTAGCCTGCCAGGCTCCTCTGTCCATGGAATTTTCCAGGCAGGAATATTGGAGTGGGCTGCCATTTCCTTCTCCAGGTGATCTTTCCAACCCAGGGATCGAACCCACATCTTCTGCATTGGCAGGCAGATTCTATATGACTGTGCCACCTGGAAAGCCCCCAAACCAGATGGGGTACAAATAAATGAAGATAGCTTGATAGTTCAGAGGTATTTTCCCCACTTCATTCCAAAAGTAGCACTAACTAAAAACAGAGTGTCACTGTTATATACAATACCAATTTTTCACTTGTACACCTAAAGTGGTAGAAAAACTACTCTTCAGACATTTAGCTCTCAGGAATTAAGAAAGACTAATAAGCCAAAGGTCAAGAAGCAACAGTTAGAACTGGACATGGAACAACAGACTGGTTCCAAATCGGGAAAGGAGTATATCAAGGCTGTATTTTGTCACCCTGCTTATTAAACTTACATGCAGAGTACATCGTGCGAAATGCCAGGCTGGAGGAAGCACAAGCTGGAATCAAGACTGCTGGGAGAAATATCAATAACCTCAGATATGCAGATGACACCACCCTTATGGCAGAAAGTGAAGAACTAAAGAGCCTCTTGATGAAAGTGAAAGAGGAGAGTGAAAAAGTTGGCTTAAAGCTCAACATTCAGAAAACGAAGATCATGGCATCTGGTCCCATCACTTCATGGCAAATAGATGGGGAAACAGTGGAAACAGTGGCTGACTTTATTTTTTGGGGCTCCAAAATCACTGCAGATGGTGATTGCAGCCATGAAATTAAAAGATGCTTGCTC
Source organism: Bison bison bison (assembly GCF_000754665.1). NCBI lineage: Eukaryota > Metazoa > Chordata > Mammalia > Artiodactyla > Bovidae > Bison > Bison bison. Next base: position 4,627,899 of record NW_011494629.1, read on the forward strand.
CTTGGAAGAAAAGTTATGATCAACCTAGATAGCATATTAAAAAGCAGAGACATTACTTTGCTAACAAAGGTCCCTCTAGTCAAAGCTATGGTTTTTCCAGTAGTCATGTATGGATGTGAGAGTTGAACTATAAAGCAAGCTGAGAGTTGAAGAACTGATGCTTTTGAACTGTGGTGTTGGAGAAGACTCTTGAGAGTCCCTTGAACAGCAAGGAGATCCAACCAGTCTATCCTAAAAGAGATTAATCCTGAGTATTCATTGGCAGGACTGATTGATGCTAAAGCTGAAACTCCAATACTTTGGCCACCTGATGCGAAGAGCTGACTCACTGGAAAAGACTCTGACGCTGGGAAAGATTGAAGGTGGGAGGAGAAGGGGACAACAGAGGATGAAATGGTTGGATGGCATCACCGACTCAATGAACATGAGTTTGAGTAGGCTCTGGGAGATGGTGATGGCCAGGGAAGCCTGGCGTGCTGTAGTCCATGGGGTTTCAACGAGTTGGACACAACTGAATGACTGAACTGAATAAGCCAAAGAGAAGAAGATACTTTTTAAAACTTTTGATGTAAGTGTGTAAATAAAGTATCACTTTCATTTAAGTTATATTTCTATAAAACAGCAATTTTAAATGAGAAGAGCCCTTGGCTCAGGAAACTCAAACAGGGGCTCTGTATCAACCTAGAGGGGTGGGATGGGGAGGGAGATGGGAGG
>NW_011494629.1:4628712-4629059 GCF_000754665.1 Bison bison bison
GTGCCACCTGGAAAGCCCCCAAACCAGATGGGGTACAAATAAATAGAAGATAGCTTGATAGTCAGAGTATTTCCCACTTCATTCCAAAAGTAGCACTACTAAAAACAGAGTGTCACTGTTATATACAATACCAATTTTTCACTTGTACACCTAAAGTGGTAGAAAAACTACTCTTCAGACATTAAGCTCTCAGGAATTAAGAAAGAATAATAAGCCAAAGGTCAAGAAGCAACAGTTAGAACTGGACATGGAACAACAGACTGGTTCCAAATCGGGAAAGGAGTATATCAAGGCTGTATTTTGTCACCCTGCTTATTAAACTTACATGCAGAGTACATCGTGCGAAA
>NW_011494629.1:4629159-4639585 GCF_000754665.1 Bison bison bison
GAGAAGAGCCCTTGGCTCAGGAAACTCAAACAGGGGCTCTGTATCAACCTAGAGGGGTGGGATGGGGAGGGAGATGGGAGGGAGGTTCAAAAGGGAGGCAATATATGTATACCTACGGCTGACACGACTGAGCGACTGAACTGAATTGAACTGATGGCTGATTCATGTTGAGGTTCGACAGAAAACAGCAAAATTCTATAAAGCAATTATCCTTCAATAAAAAATTAATTAAAAAAATCCTTTTGTTAAAAATACAAATTCTGTTTTTGTATGTGTCTTCATTTTAGATGAAAAATTACAGAAGAAATCTAATGATACACTTTCCTTTTTCCATATGAGCAGTAGTAGTTTTGGTTCTGATTAAACTAATTCCCTCAGAGTCCTCATTTTTGGCAAACATTCACTAAAGAAACTATTAAGCAACTCAACATTATTAGGCATTTAGATACAGATTTGTCTTTTAATGTAAAACATTTTGTGAATACAGTGCCCCAAATAGTATTTTGCTTTTTACACTTATATTTATAAGTCATTTATAATCTTATTGGTACTTTTGAGGGGGTACTTAGAGAAGATCCTATCGAGGAACCTCTGTGAAAATGATATAAAAACTAGAGGTATATTATCTTCTTACCTTAGAAGTGCAAACAGCTATGTTAGCAGGAAGCTGAGAAAACTGCTTCAGTTCAAATACATCACGTGCTGCCCATCGACTCATGTGATTTTCAGCTTTGCTTGACCCAATCACATTCTGGTTTGAGTGAATGTAAGCCACTTCCTGAACACCATCTAAGAAATAATTGATGTTTATTAACTGATGTCTTATGATGAAACAATATAGTTCAAGATATACTTTAAAAATTATCAGCAACACATTTAAAACAGGTTATGCTTATTTTATTTTTAATCTTCAAGAAAAACACTGAGTTTATATGTCAATATCTCAATATTCTTTTTAAAAAATTGAAAAGAGTTCCAATATATTTTTAAACTCAGGTTAACTTAGAAATGACTTTGCCCTCTCATATAAGAATTTTTGATATCAGGTAACAAGTTTTAGATTTAAGCGTGAAATGAGGAAAGTCATTGTAGAAGGTTGTTTCTATGAATTTGTCATCTCTGTTGATGTAAAAAAAATGTTTACTAATTTAAAAGTAGTGCTAACCTCATCTGTTCCTTTAAACAAGTACTTGATTACAGTTATGAAGTAGGAGCATGGGGTTTATGACCAGGGAGTTTTGTTTGGTCAGCTTTGTTCAGTTTTATTGTTTGTAAATTGTCTTTTTTGTACATATGCCCAGAGATTGTCAAGATTTGGAGGTTTTCAGGAAATGAAAAAAATTAACGTACAGCTTTTATCTAAAAGAAGTTTAAAAATGGCTACTTTTTTTTTTATTGCTTTGCTGCTAGGTACCTATAATTTACTTTTAAATTGTTGTCATTAAAAGAGAAGGCTAGAATTGAAGTCTATAAAACTCCCTCAAACACCTCTGACAGTGACCCTCAATTATGCCCTTCAACGCTTTTGCTTTTTCAGCCCTGAAACTCTCTCAGTCAGAATTGCCAATCATGAGAAAACAAGATGTTGTTAAATGACTAAAAGAGCAATCAAGATAATTTTCTCCTTAAATTTTGAAATATCAGTTAGGGTGTATATAGCAACAGTTTAAAACCATCCAAAGAATTCTTCTGGTAAAAAACTGACTCAGATAGTATTCTTAATTTTAATGACACATTTTATACATTCAAAATAGGTTCCACACAAACTATTACATCTTTTATATAGTAAAAAAAAAAAAGAAAAAAAATCAACTTGGCCGCTCTTTAAAACAAAAGTTCATGCAATAATTCTTCAAACCTAAAATCTAATTGTTGCACACAAACCAAAGGATAGTCTAGTATTGGTATTCCCTACTTCTTGAACGTTTGCTTTTTACCACTTAGCTTTTCTGAAAAACTTACATTAGTACCTGTTTTCACTCTAACAGAAAGAAATCCGAAGAAGATTTTCACTTTTATGAAAAAGGGCAAAAAGCAAAACAGTGTTTGTTTGTAGCCAGACCTTAAAGAGGCAGCATACTCCTCAGGAGCAAGCGTGGCCCTGCAAAGCTCCTTTACAGGAACAACACTCAGGATCTCAGCGTTAAGCCATCAGAACTTTGAACTGTGTTGGTGAGTATCTGTGCTTTACCTGGATTTACCTCGTGCGACCATTAACAAGATTTATCCTAAGGTAATTGCTTCTTTGCTTTACGCCATTTCAGTTTATGAAAAATTACATAAGGCGGCTCTACTTTTCCATAGCAGGGCAAAATAGTATGTATCATAGTGAACTTTTAAATGAAGACTACTAAAAACCACTAGAGAAAGCTTGTTTTGTCAAACACAATTATTAAAGTTTGTACATCAAAATATCAGATTCTTTCTGGTGATTTTTTGGGGGAATAAATCAAGACACTTCTGAAAGCAAAGCTAACTCAAAAATCACTAATCTGATTGTCAGCAGATGATGGTAAGGGGAAGCAGTTTTTCCAGCTCTCTAAAACATGAGAGTAACCAGACTGCAAAACCAAAAGCCAAGGACAACGCTTACAACAAAATTAGATGACAAGATATTCCTACTAGCTCTAAAATACAAGAAGCTAGGCTCAGCTCACTAGTAGCTACACACTCTGTAGGCATCAGGGCCTGTGTGAAGGAGAAAGGAAAGGGCAGGGTGGCATCTGATGGATCTGAAAACAGGAGACTCTAGCACAACAGGCTACCTGGAGATCAGCAGCTGTATTTGGGAAGATGTTCCATTCTCTAAAGCTGAGTACAGAGTACATATGGGGCTTGCCTAAGGGGCTAGGGCAGGCTAGCCCTAAGGAACTCCCCAAACTGACCCCCTAGGGCTCCCAGGCCAGGGTCAAGTAAGAAGGAAAAACTGCTAGGGTGAAGTAAACGTGAACAGAATAGGAAGAATAGGAATGAGGAAAAGAGATGGTCGAGAGCAAAGCAGGGGAAATGGTTAGAAACAATAAATCCCAATACTGTTTTGAACACTATGCAAAAATTACAAATATGAATCTCTGTGAAATTAGAAAAGATTTCCTAAATTCTGCCTCATTTTTAAAAATTCAGGGGAAAGAATTTGTATAAAAATGAGCAAAGGGTCAAATCTCATAAAAATTATAATGGAAAAGAGAATAAGCAGCAGAATAACATCCCTAAATGCCAGAAAGACAAGCTTACAAAACAAAATTGTAACTAATTTCAAAATTAGGTAAAAGACTTCAAGAAAATGGTAAAACATAGGGATCAGCAATACAAATCAGACTTTTAACTACAAAGGGCACAAACTGTTATTAACAAGAATCTCAGAGAATATTACTCTTATGAGTACTTTCTGGGATCTACTAGAAATAAGAGATCTATTAGAATATAAGCTTCAGACAATCAAAATGACTAGAGAGACACTGACATGAAGACTACTGAGAAGCATTAAATTTATAGTTACCTGCAAACCAAGAATAAAAGTCTAAGAGGAGAGCGTGTAATGCAGTAACTGTATTCTGACAGTGAACACATAACATATCCATTTTAAAAACAGGCAAAAATGGGAGAGCATATGGATAGTCGGCCCCAAACATTAATGTTTCCAGGAATCACACTACAATAGTATTGATAGTTTTATTATTTGACTTTTGTGTAATATGGATACAAAATGAGTAATTATGGGACATTATAATTAAATCATTCCCTGTGTGCTTAAGAACCAGGATTATCAGTAGAGAAGTATGTAAATATGATAGAGAAGAGGTTAAGTAAAAGCTCTAGGTGTACTCAGTCACTCAGCTGTGTCCAACTATTTGTGACCTCATGTAGCCCACCAGGCTCCTCTCTGTCCATGGGGATTCTCCAGGCAAGAATATTGGAGTGAGTTGCCATGCCCTCCTCCAGGGGATCTTCCCAAGCCAGGGATCAAACCCAGGTCTCCCACATTGCAGGCAGATTCTCTACCATCTAAGCCACAAGGGAAGCCCAAGAATACTGGAGTGGGTAGCCTATCCCTTCTCTATACCCCCAAATAAAGAATAAATATGGAAGCATGAAAATGAACTCATAAAGTATTGTATTTTATCTCATATATAAAAATACATACATGTCACACATATATAAACTCACATATACATATATATACACACACACACAATTTTTAATAAACATAATTTATCCACTGAAAAGACCCAGAGATAATAACTAAGCAAGTAGTAGCAATGATCATTTCTGGCACCAGACTGTGGTCTTGAAACACACTTTGTCACTAAAAGAAACCAAGACTTCTTAGAGAAATGACTGATTTTAGGTCTGAGGCAGAAAATGCATGAGATGATCCTGGAGTATTGTGTAATACTAGATCACTATCAAAGATGATTAGCATCACGTCAAAGATCTAAGGAATCAAAATGCTCATGTTTAAAGGCTCCCACTGTCCAAAGATGGGAAAATTGAGCCTCAATAATGGTACTAATTGAAATGAATTTAGACTCATTAAATGTGCTTGAATCAATTAATTAACAATGATTTTAAGAAAAGAAATTGAAGGATGACTAAAAGTTGGTAAAGAAATGATTTTTTCCTATCTTATCTAGATGAACTGTACCACTGGGTAAGTAATAGTAGATGAGGGGAAGTACTGCTTCACAAAAGCATTCTAACAAATGAAAAAGAAATGAGAAGTAGAAACCATCATTGTGCTACTCTGAGTGAGAATAAAGAGACAAACCAGCAAACATTTTGTCAAACACTAACATTAAGAAAACTACGATCATGGCATCCGGTCCCATCACTTCATGGCAAATAGATGGGGAAACAGTGGAAACAGTGGCAGACTTTATTTTTTGGGGCTCCAAAATCACTGTAGATGGTGACTGCAGCCATGAAATTAAAAGATACTTACTCCTTGGAAGGAAAGTTATGATCAACCTAGATAGCGTATTAAAAAGCGGAGACATTACTTTGCCAACAAAGGTCCGTCTAGTCAAGGCTATGGTTTTTCCAGTAGTCATTATGGATGTGAGAGTTGGACTATAAAGAAAGGTGAGCACCGAAGAATTGATGCTTTTGAACTATGGTGTTGGAGAAGACTTGAGAGTCCCTTGGACTACAAGGAGATCCAACCAGTCCATCCTAAAGGAGATCAGTCCTGAGTGTTCATTGGAGGGACTGATGTTGAAGCTGAAACTCCAGTACTTTGGCCACCTGATGCGAAGAGCTGACTCATTTGAAAAGACCCTGATGCTGGGAAAGACTGAGGACAGGAGAAGGGGACGACAGAGGATAAGATGGTTGGATGGCATCACCGACTCAATGGACATGGGTTTGGGTGGGCTCCAAGAGTTGGTGGAGGCCTGGCGTGCTGCAGTTCATGGGGTCGCAAAGAGTTGGACATGATTGAGAGACTGAACTGAACTTTTGTCTTGCCAGAGGGACTGAACCTGAATTTGATACAGTGTCAGAAGCCAACTGCTCATTTTCAGGAAACAGAGGGTTGAGGAATATGTTCACCTGCACCAATAGCACATAATCAGCAAGATGCAAACTGCAGAAAATAACTGGCCTGGTTTCTTCAACAAAAAAATCATACAAAGAGGGAAAAAAAAAGAAAAAAATCATATAAACTGTAAAGAATTGAAAGGGATGGAGGAAAAATCTTATAAACTATACAAAAATTTTTAATGAGACTAAACTATAATGTTAAGGGTTATACATCGTATCAAATGTGTACACGTGTATTTGATAAAACCATAAAAATGCAAAAAAGTTAAAATAATTAGTTTATAGTGATTCAGATGGGCTACATAGAAGGGATTCTGGTATACATGACCAACTTCTCTATCCTGATCTAGGTCTTCCCTTTATCCTGCCACTACCCACTTCCTCATTTGTATCTCAATACAGCATCTCGATTGCAGAGTTAATTCAAACTAATTCAAGCATCCTTTAAGAGCTATTTGATTGCATACAACAAATATGTAAAGAAAAGTTTTCAGAATGGATTTGCAGTTACCTAAAAATTTATCCATTGATTCACATATCCGATTTTGATTGACAATGCTCTCATTTGAAAATTTCATTGGTTTTCTTGGTATGAAAGTGCTATTTCTTTTATGGTTAGTTAATTTTGAAGAGACACTGATTTTATCTTTTATAGTTTTTGGTCTATGGTTCTGTTTAGAGAAACTGATGTGGCCAACAGATAAATTATCATCTGAGGATGAAAAATCATCAATAGTCTGAGAGTTACAATCTTCATCTGTTGCACACCGTTGGTTTGCTTTCTTCATTGTTTTTGGAAAAGTGTAAAGTTCCCTTTTATTTTCCTTTTTTCTCTTAAACCTCAGAGAACTAGTAGCTCTTTGCTTTCTTACTCTTGACTTGCAGAAAACTTCAATGTCATCAGATTCATCACTAATATCACCACCACCTTTTCTTTTTGTATTAGATTTCAGGGTCTCAATCTCAAGATTTAATTGTTTTGAAATTAGCCCATTTCCTCTGACATTGGTCTTTGTATCATCACCATTATTTTTTATATTTATAGGATTTTCTGATTCAGAATCTTCAGATCCATCCACAGGTGGCTTAAACCTTATATTCTTCTTAAGGAATCTCTGAGTTGTATACTGTGTGGGAAAGATGATATCACTATCTTCTGATTCTGTGACATTCTGTAAAATGTGAGGGTGGTCAGCTGTGTTTTTAAAGTTTTTCTCATCATCAGACTCAGAAGGAATATTCTCTTTTAAAATTTTCTCACTTTTATCAAAAACACATTTTCCATTTGGATTTAGGACATTAGCTAATTTCTGATGTTTCAAAGTACCAAGAGAGTCTAGACTCTTCTGACAACCAGCATTTTTGGCTTCCGTTGAAAAGCATGTGGGCTGCTCATCCGAACTTTCATTGTCAGAGGCAATATTTTCATCACCATCCTCAACTGTTTCACATTTTGTCTCAAACAATTTAGAGAAACCACACTGGAGTAAGCTAAGCTGCCCAGGAGAAACTGAAGCTCTACTTGAGTCAGATGCTTTGTTTTTCACAGTCTTTGTTACTGAGTTGCTTGCTGTTTCATCCTCACTAAAATCACTGCAGAGATCACATGCTGCTTCTGCTAGCTGTTCTGGACCTCTGTGTTCCCGACAGTCAGGCTCCCTAGCCTACAGAAGAGGCAATGACAGAAACATTAGAAAATGTCAAATAAATGATATCAAATCTATTACACCGGAAGGGAATTAAATTTGGGCAGATAATTTATATACAAGTATATCACTTGGTTTTTTCTAAAACATGTGGTAAACAAATATAAAGGATTTAATATTACAGTCTAGTATACTCTTTTCAAGTTGAATAACTTTGCGAATAAATAAAAGTTAAAACTAGAATATAAAGTGATCAAATTATTCACAAGGAAAACACAGAGCAGAACTGTTAGCTTCTAAGATGCAGAGATAGTGAAAAGCACATGACCTGTTGCTTACTGCAGTCCAGCTGATACTTTCAACCATGCTTTAAAAACAAAACAAATTTGCAGGAGTTAAAGAATTCCCAACTAGAAAATATTTCTAGTTCATTAAAAATAAGATTGGACAGGATCTTGACCACCATAAATAAATAAAATATTGAGGCTATTTTGAAGTAAAATTTATTACAAATTTAAGCCTAATATTTATTTTTTTCACATCAATTAGAGCTAAATATATTCTTCAGTTTCTGAAAACTGAGGCTTTATTAGTGAAAGATTTGGGGAAAGTATTATCTGGTAATCTGGTAATATTTCTGCCAACATTTGATATTCATGTATTTTTATAAATTTAAAAAATATTCACCACATAATGGGTGATATAAATTTATAGGGGAGTTACAAATTAATAGTTATCACTGCATATAGTTATCATAGTTATATAATACATGGCTGCATCATATGTATATTATATCAAAACATATAGTTATCATATAGCCCATTATATCTTTGGGCTACTATAAATTTAGAGTTAAATTCTTAAAAAAAAAAGACAAAAATAGCAACAGCAATTAAAATTATACACATATTCTTTACTTTTAAAAAGGCTTTATGATGACAACATAAATTTTTGTAGAATGTGCGATTACAAACTACTAAACCTGTCACAAGACAAAGGACTCAAATATCTGCTTGAGTCAGAGAATGAGTCTAATGTCTGGATTTAATAATATTAAATACATACTGATTGCGATTTTTCCATTTGTTGCTTATGTCAGATTGGTCACCTACACAGTGCATTTATTTCTAAATTTATAGTTTGGTATAGTTAAAATTCCAGTTTGGATGTAAACACCTGAAGATTGCTCCTGAATTTTTTTAATGATGTGAAATATTAGCCTAAATTATTAATTTTACTGACAGTCCTCTGACTTTGTGTCCCTGACTTTTTAAAAAATCGATTTTCTTTACACATTGAAAAATGAAGGAAAAAGAAAAGGAAGTTAAAATCATCATGTATATATTTCCCAGGAGCTCTAGATTCAAAAATTGCTTACTGTTTCTAGTTTGTGTACTGGAGGTTCCTCTTTCAACCACGTTGTAGCTGTCATGATCCCAGCTTCCACCTTGCCTTCTCTCTACAAAAAATGCAAATCACTGTATAAAATATATAAAGTAGAAACAACCAGATAAACAACAGCAATGGCATGATAAAACTTAAGAATTAGGAAAACTGAACATAGGGAATTCCCTGGCAGTTCAGTGGAGGAGGGAACAGCTACCCACTCCAATATTCTTGCCTGAAGAATTCCACGGAGAGAGGAGTGGGCTACAGTCCATGGGTTCGCAGAGAGTCTGACATGACTGAGCAACTTTCACTTTCTTTCACTTTCACTTTCTTAGTGGTTATGACTCTGCAATTTCACTGCTGTGGGCCTGGGTTCAATCCCTGTCTGGGAAACTAAGATCCCTCAAACCACATGGGGTGGCAAAAAAACAAATAAATAAGTAAACTGAGTACAGCTTGCTTTAACTCTCAAATGCTATTTTTCAATTTGCTAATTAAGGAATTCATATATATATACATTTTAAAATGCTTATAATTCTTAGATAATATAGAGGCGCTGTGGAAATCTGCCAGGCCCATAAAAAACTCATTCTTATCATAAGCTTACTTTTTCAGATAGAAAATTAATACCATTTTTCAAGCAAACTCTACTAAAAGCCCTAGTAGGGAGGGAGAGTGAAAAAAATGTTAAAAATTTACCCAGCAGTGATAGCCCATAATAACCATGTCTATATGGTAACTATATAACTTGGTATGTATATAATATTTATATAATATAAATATTATATAACATTGCAATAACTCTAAGGATACATTATCATAGAAAATACTGGGTATTCGGAACTTGATATTTTAGCTTATGTTGCTAGTGTGCTTATATTTCGTATTCATTAAAATATGTATATTGATTTCTTCAGTGAAGCAGATATGAAAATGAAAATGTCCATCTTATATAAAACTAAAAAAATCTTAATATTCTAAGAGGCTAGCTACATCTTTTAGGAAAAGTATGTTTTTACAGCTTTTGGTATATCATTTAGCAGAGATATTTAATGGCCTAGATTCTAGAATACTAAATTCTTCTTCAAAAGGAAATACATTTATTTCTCTTGTCAAGTCTATCTGTTGATAGACAAGGGGAAATAACATTATCATTACCAGAGTTACAAATAACCAATTTATGAATACACCAGTGTTCATAATATACCAAAGATATGGTTCCGATTACCTGGTACCCAGGGCAACAAGTGAGAATCTCCCCCAGTGAATTTAAAAGAATGATAAAGAGCTCCTGAATAAGATCTTTTCTACCAATGCCCAGAGGCTATCACGTTAAGGGAGTGAGGCACCTCCTTCCTAGTACTCCTTTTTTTCTCTTCAACAGAAGTCAAATATAATAGGTGTAACTGGCAGCACCAGAATTCTTCAAGCTGTCAGAACCCCTCAGTGACAGGTATATGGCAACTCCAGTCTTCTGTTGCTCAGTCCAAACACCCTGGTGTGCATGCGTGTTAAGTCACTTCAGTCATGTCCGACTCTCTGGGACCCTAGGAGCCGTAGCCCACCAGGCTTCACTGTCCAAGAGCTTCTGCAGGCAAGAATACTGGAGTGGACTGCCATGCCCTCCTCCAGGGGATCTTCCTGACCCAGGGATCGAACCTGCATCTCTTGGCGTCTACTGAATTGACAGGCGGATTCTTTAGCACCAGGGCAACATGGGAAGCCCATAACTACCCTGGTTCAATTCAGTTCAGTCGCTCAGTCGTGTCCAACTCTTTGCAACCCCATGAATCACAGCACGCCAGGCCTCCCTGTCCATCACCAACTCCTGGAGTTCACCCAAACCTGTG
>NW_011494629.1:4639685-4661545 GCF_000754665.1 Bison bison bison
CCCAAACTCATGTGTATCGAGTCGGTGATGCCATCCAGCCACCTCATCCTCTGTTGTCCCCTTCTCCTCCTGCCCCCAATCCCACCCAGCATCAGGGTCTTTTCAAATGAGTCAACTCTTCGCATGAGGTGGCCAAAGTACTGGAGTTTCAGCTTTAGCATCAGTCCTTCCAATGAACACCCAGGACTGATCTCCTTTAAACGGATGGACTGGTTGGATCTCCTTGCAGTCCAAGGGACTCTCAAGAGTCTTCTCCAACACCACAGTTCAAAAGCATCAATTCTTCCACGCTCAGCTTTCTTCACAGTCCAACTCTCACATCCATACATGACCACTGGAAAAACCACAGCCTTGACTAGACGGGCCTTTATTGGCAAAGTAATGTCTCTGCTTTTCAACATGCTATCTAGGTTGGTCATAACTTTCCTTCCAAGGAGTAAGTGTCTTTTAATTTCATGGCTGCAGTCACCATCTGCAGTGATTTTGGAGCCCCCCAAAACAAAGTCTGACACTGTTTCTAATGTTTCCCCATTTATTTGCCATGAAGTGAGAGGACCAGATGCCATGATCTTCGTTTTCTGAATGTTGAGCTTTAAGCCAACTTTTTCACTCTCCTCTTTCACTTTCATCAAGAGGCTTTTTAGTTCTTCTTCACTTTCTGCCATAAGGGTGGTGTCATCTGCATATCTGGGGGTTATTGATATTTCTCCCAGCAATCTTGATTCCAGCTTGTGCTTCTTCCAGCCCCACGATTCTCATGATGTACTCTGCATATAAGTTAAATAAGCATGGTGACAATATACAGCCTTGACAGACTCCTTTTCCTATTTGGAACCAGTCTGTTGTTCCATGTCCAGTTCTAACTGTTGCTTCCTGACCTGCATATAGGATTCTCAAGAGGCAGGTCAGGTGGTCTGGTATTCCCATCTCTTTCAGAATTTTCCACAGTTTATTGTGATCCACACAGTCCAAAGGCTTTGGCATAGTCAATAAAGCAGAAATAGATGTTTTCCTGGAACTCTCTTGCTTTTTTGATGATCCAGCGGATGTTGGCAATTTGATCTCTGGTTCCTCTGCCTTTTCTAAAACCAGCTTGAACATTTGGAAGTTCACGGCTCACATATTGCTGAAGCCTGGCTTGGAGAATTTTGAGCATCACTTTACTAGTGTGTGAGATGAGTGCAATTGTGTGGTAGTCTGGGCATTCTTTGGCATTGCCTTTCTTTGGGATTGGAATGAAAACTGACTTTTTCCAGTCCTGTGGCCACTGCTGAGTTTTCCAAATTTGCTGGCATATTGAGTGCAGCACTTTCACAGCATCATCTTTCAGGATTTGAAATAGCTCAGCTGGGATTCCATCACCTCCACTAGCTTTGTTCACAGTGATGCTCTCTAAGGCCCACTTGACTTCACATTCCAGGATGTCTGACTCTAGGTGAGTGATCACACCATTGTGATTATCTGGGTCGTGAAGCTCTTTTTTGTACAGTTCTTCTGTGTATTCTTACCACCTCTTCTTAATATCTTCTGCTTCTGTAAGGTCCATACCATTTCTGTCCTTTATTGAGCCCACCTTTGCATGAAATGTTCCCTTGGTATCTCTAGTTTTTTGAAGAATCTCTAGTCTTTCCCATTCTGTTGTTTCCCTCTGTTTCTTTGCATTGATCGCTGAGGAAGGCTTTCTTATCTCTTCCTGCTATTCTTTGGAACTCTGCATTCAGATGCTTATTTCTTTCCTTTTCTCCTTTGCTTTTCACTTCTTTTCACAGCTATTTGTAAGGCCTCCTCAGACAGCCATTTTGCTTTTTTGCGTTTCTTTTCCTTGGGGATGGTCTTGATCCCTGTCTCCTGTACAATGTCACGAACCTCCATCCATAGTTCACCAGGCACTCTATCAGATCTAGTCCCTTAAATCTATTTCTCAGTTCCACTGTCTAATCATAAGGGATTTGATTTAGGTCATACCTGAATGGTCTAGTGGTTTTCCCCACTTTCTTCAATTGAAGTCTGAATTTGGCAATAAGGAGTTCATGATCTGAGCCACAGTCAGCTCCCAGTCTTGTTTTTGCTGACTGTATAGAGTCATCCTTAATTGCTTTTTCTATATACCTTATATCTACTCCATCAGCAGATCCTGTCACTGCCTCAGGGTACACACCACTATCCTCTGGCCCAAACCACCAACTCTTGGCTAGATTGTTGCAGTATCTCCCTACCTGGCTCTTGCTTCTGCTCCTGTACTTCTATAGTCCAATTCTTAATCTTTAGAATAAACAGTATTGATTACACTATTCATTCTGCTATTCAGAACTCCAATTGCTTTTGTTCTCACTCAAAGTCAAAGCCAAAGTTCCTGCAGGATCTGGCTTCCTATCATCTCACTGGCCCCATCTTTGGCTCTCTTGTTTACTATACTCTGGCCACTTTGGCTTCCTTGCCATTTTGAAATCATGCTGAGCATGCTCCTCTCTGAGGGTCTTTGCATTGTTTTTCTGTCTAAAACACTTCTTCCTTGTCTCTTCATAGAGTCAATTGCAATCTCACAGTGCATGCTTCCTTGGCTACTCCATATAAAATTGTAATGCTCTTTCCTTTACAGTCTCCCCATTTTGTTTCCTGGCTCTATTTTTTTTTTTTTTTTTTTGAGATATACTTTACATATTACAGCATGTACATTTAAGGTCTACAAAGTATTAATTTCATATGTTTATATATCGTAATGGGGGGCTTTTCAAGTGGCTCAGTGGTAAAGAATTTGCCTAGCAACGCAGGAAACGCAAGAGACATGGGTTTGATCCTTGGGTCAGGAAGATCGCCTGGAGTAGGAAACGGCAACCCAGGGACAAAGGAGCCTGGTGGGTACAGTCGACTGAGCCACAAAGTCAGACATGACTGCGCACACACGCACATATACTGTGATATGATTACCATCATAGCTTTAGCTAACGCCTCTAATGTATCATATAATTATCATTTCTTTTATGTGGTGAGAACACTTAAGATCTGGTCCTTAGGCAGTTTTGGGGTATATAACATAGTATTGTTGACAATACTCACTATGCTGTGTATTAGATCTCTAGAATTTATTCATCTTCTACTTGCTCTATATTTATCTTTAGAATCTGTCATCATGATATACTAAATTCAGTTATTTTTTCTCTTTATTATTTGTTTCTCCCAAATAGAATGTAAATTTTTGTAGGTAGGACTTTTAATCTATTTTATTAATTTCTGTATGCCTAGCTCTATGATGTATAATACTGGACATTTAGCACATACTCAATATTTGTGAAATTAGTTCTCAATATATATATTCTAAAGGGAAACCATTAAAAAAAAGTCAATGTAAAATAGAACTAAAATGCCCAGAAATCATATTAAAAGCACTCCATAAATTCAAATTTCTATATCTTAAAAATTTTTAAAGGGATTTTTCTACAACCTTGAAAAATTAAAAATGTATCACAGGAAGTAAAACACTTCTTTTACTTTATGAAAAATGCTTCCCTTATATAGGGCTTGGACCAATAATATTTTAAAACATAATTTGGCCAAAAGCACAACATGAATCTACTAAATTCTGACTGATAAGAAATGAGCAATTTTAATTCAAAATTTAGTTTAATAATTGAATGCCAATGATGTTCCTAGCGAGAAGTTAAGCATATTCTGCCATAAACAAAATATAAGATTATGGAGGGTCCTGTCATTAATAAACAATCTTGGAGGAAAAACAACATATATTGAGGACAACCAGAGAATAAGAGAACTTTCTGTCTAATAACCTGTCAAATGCAATGTCTTACATAACACTTTTTAAACAGAGGAACAGTGGCTATTCTGACTAAAAACAGAGAACAAAACAATTTGATATATGGCAGAAAACAGGAAGGCTGAGCACAAAGAATTGATGTTTTGTAACTGTAGTGCTGGAAAAGACTCTTGAGAGTTCCTTGGACAGCAAGGAGATCCAATCAGTCAAAGCTAAAGGAAATCAACCCTGAACATTCATTGGAAGGACTGATGATGAAGCTGAATCTCCAATACTCTGTCCATCTGACATGAAGAGCCAACTCACTGGAAAAGACCCTGCTGCAGGGAAAGACTGAGGGCAAGAGGAGAAGGGGACGGCAGAGGATGAGATGGCACGACCAACTCAATGGACATGATATGAGCAAATTCCAGGAGATAGTGAAGGATAGTAAAAGATAAACGAAGGCTAGTAAAAGATGATGCTGTGAAAGTGCTGCACTCAATATGTCAGCAACTTTGGAAAACTCAGCAGTGGCCACAGTATGGAAGAGGTCAGTTTTCATTCCAATCCCAAAGGAAGGCAATGCCAAAGAATGCTCAAACTACCACATAACTGCACTCATCTCACATGCTAGCAAAGTAATGCTTAAAATTCTCCAAGCCAGGCTTCAACAGTATATGAACTGTGAACTTCCAGATATCCAAGCTGGTTTTAGAAAAGGCAGAGGAACCAGAGATCAAATTGCGAAAATCCAATGGATCATCAGAAAGGCAAGAAAGTACCAGAAAAACATCTACTTCTGTTTTATTGACAATGCCAAAGCCTTTGCCTGTGTGGATCACAATAAACTGTGGAAAATTCTGAAAGAGATGGGAATACCAGACCACCTGACCTGCCTCTTGAGAAATCTGTATGCAGGTCAAGAAGCAACAGTTAGAACTGGACATGGAACAATGGACTGGTTCCAAATTGGGAAAGGAGTATGACAAAGCTGTATTTTGTCATCTTGTTTATTTAATTTATAGGCAGAGTACATCATGAGAAATGCTGGGCTGGAAGAAGCACAAGCTGGAACCAAGATCGCCAGGAGAATAACCTGGCAATATCAATATCCTCAATAATGAGTATTAATAACCTCAGATATGCAGATGACATCATCATTATGGCAGAAAGTGAAGAAGAACTAAAGAGCCTCTTGATGAAAGTGAAAGAGGAGAGTGAAACAGTTGGCTTAAAACTCAACGTTCAGAAAACCAAGATCATGGCATCTAGTCCCATCATTTCATGGCAAACAGATGGGGAAACAGTGGAAACAGCGAGAGCCTTTATTTTGGGAGGCTCCAAAATCACTGTAGATGGTGACTGCAGCCATGAAATTAAAAGATGCTTGCTCCTTGGAAGAAAACTTATGACCAACCTAGACAGCATATTAAAAAGCAGAGACATTATTTTGCCAACAAAGGTCCGTCTAGTCAAGGCTATGGTTTTTCCAGTAGTCATGTATGGATGTGAGAGTTGGACTATAAAGAAAGCTGAGCGCCGAAGAATTGATGCTTTTGAACTGTGGTGTTGGAGAAGACTCTTGAGAGTCCCTTGGACAGCAAAGAGATCCAACCAGTCTATCCTAAAGGAAATTAGTTGTGAATATTCATTGGAAGGACTGATGCTGAAGCTGAAACTCTAATACTTTGGTCACCTAATATGAAGAACTGACTCATTGGAAAAGATCCTGATGCTGGGAAAGACTGAAGGCGGGAGGAGAAAGGGACGACAGAGGATGAGATGGTTGGATGGCATCACTGACTCAATGGGCATGAGTCTGAGTAAACTCTGCGAGTTGGTGATAGACAGGGAGGCCTGGACATGCTGAAGTCCATGGGGTCGCAAAGAGTCAGACATGACTGAGTGAGTGAACTGAACTGAGTGAAGGACAGGGAAGCCTGGCATGCTGCAGTCCATGGAGTTGCAGAGCCAGGCAGGACTTAGCGACTGAACAACAGAAAACAGGAAAAGTAATATAATACTAATATATTTTACAGATAATGACCCCAAATTAGAAACATGAATATACATTAGTATGTTGCGCAGTACTCTGTGATGGAGGTACGATCTGAGGGGGGCCTGAAGGACAGAAAAGGTTAATGATTAGAGAAGAGGAATGGGAAAATACAAGTCCATGAAAGAACCAGCATATAAAAAACAAGAAAAAGGGGAACCTTAAATGAGCCACTCAATTCAGAATCGAATAATTACTATAAAATAAAACTCAGCAGTATACATCAGACATTGTATAACAGCTGTAATATTCACGACATACAAATAATATATATCTTCTTCTCCTCCATCCATTGGTGATCACATATGAACCACTACTGAACTTACTTAACATATGCTTACCAATGTTACATGTACATTATATAAATGTTCTCTTCCATATCCCATAAACATGGTCTAAATTCTTTAAGGACAGAGACTAATTGCTCCTTGAACAGTTTTTATGGTACTATTAAATAAATGAAGTACATTAAGGTTTTACTACAAAGTCCTGGAAGTTAAGGGAAATATCCTTAAGTTTTTCAAGACTCAGTTTCCTCAGCTTTATGATGAAGGGATTGAAAAAAAATGACAGTCCAAGATTGCATGATACTCATATCAATGTTAACTAAAAAATAGGCTAATATTCTTAGTATTCTAGTATATTAAAGAATTTAAAAGTTTTTTTTAAAGGATATAAATATCCTGTTAAGAATAAGAAACATCTGTATCCTGAGGATGAACACAACTGGGAGAGTTTGAAATACTGGTGTGTAATTTTTATTGGGAACAGAAAAAGAAAGTCCCCACAAGACATGAGAGTGCATCTCAGGGAGTATTTGGTAACTTTTAATCAAAACACATTTTATATTTTTGTTTACTTAGGAAAGTCTATGTTTTTAGTTCCTGACTTCAACAGCTGTTTTCCAAATGATAAATTTCTCTTTACCAGTCTGAAAATGGCCTTGGAAGGTCATACTATCTTGTATATGTATCTGAATTTAACTATGCATGGGGAAAATCTTAGATTAGAGGTATAATAATTCATTTCAAATTTCTCTAAAAGTAGAAATTCTAAATATAGGACTTATTTATGAAGAAAACCAAAAATTTCTCTGAAAAGGTACCAGCAATTTTCTTGAGGTAGAAAACCATACTGAAAATACTGAAAAGATCAAAGAAAAATTTCACACCTCCAGGATGTCCCTTGTAAGACAAGACCCTTGGGATCTCAGTTTGAAGAGATTATAGACTCCAAAAAGTTCTCCTTGATGCTCTTTTGATCCTTGAACTGCTTCAAAATATCGCTTGGCATTTTCACTTCCAACCACCACACAGTGAAGTTGCTATAACAGAAAAAACACAAGATATTTTTGAAGTGTTTGCTCCAACAATATGTCAGAATTTCCTGGCATTCCCTGTATATACACAGCTTTAGCTCGAGCAGGCAGAATCTCCGTAGGGAGGAAATTTTATTTTAATTTCCCTGGCAGATGTTGCCATTATGGTGAAATAATCTGTCCAGTCTTATTAAAGAACAAAATCTTACATTTCCTATTTTATCTGTTTTCTAACAACTGACTCAAGATCATATCTCTCTATGGCCTAGCCACCTGATGTAAAATGTAAAAGGCACACATTTGAAAACACTTTTCTCCTTTCTAGACTCTTAGTTCAATGGAAAGTACTAAAACTGGAAGAAATAGTCCTTACATCACCAAAGTTAAATTATAATCTAAAGTAGTTATACAATAACCACATTGGTATCAAACTAATTGTGGCCATGGTTACACTGTCAACTAACAGCAAAAATCCAACCACTGTTTAGACACATTGCATCCCTGAAACAATTGTGAATTCAGCAAGAACACTGACATGGAACCCTTAAGGACATATACCACTTTAGTATCAACTTAATGTGTCTCCTGATTAGATATTTTACTGTATATTAACTAAATACACTTTGATTAATCCCATGTACACTCTAACATTTCTTAAAAGAAACAAAGAGTGAAAAATAACCTCAATCTATTGCTGATGGAAGGATTAGTAAGAAGTGATACTTTGTGATTTTCACCAGGCTGATTTGTACTATCAGTTCAGTTCAGTTCAGTCGCTCAGTCGTGTCCAACTCTTTGTGACCCCATGAACCGCAGCATACCAAGCACTATAATTCATTGTTATAGGGGCTTCCTTGGTGACTCAGGGTGAAGAATTCACCTGCCAAGGCAGGAAATGCGGGTTTGATCCCTGAATTAGAAAGTTCCCCTGGAGATGGAAATAGCAACCCAACTCCAGTATTCTTGGTATTCCCTGGTGGCTCAGACAGTAAAGAATCTGCCTGCAATGTAAGAGACCTGGGTTTGATCCTTGGGTTGGGAAGATCCCCTGGAGAAGGGAATAACTACCCATTCCAGCATCCTTGGAGCTTCCCCAGTGGCTGAGTGGTAAAGAATTCACCTGCCAATGCAGGAAATGCAGGAGACTCAGGTTTTGATCCCTGGGTTGGGAAGATCCCCTGGAGGAGGAAATGGCAACTGACTTCAGTACTCTTGCCTGGAGAATTCCACGGACAGAGGAGCCTGGCCAGCTACAGTTTATGGAGTCACAAAGAGTTGGACATAACTTAGCAACTGAACAACAACAACCAGTACTCTTGCCTGAGAAATCCCGTGCACAGAGGAGCCCAGTGGGCTAGAGCCCAGTGGGTCGTAAAAGAGTCAGAGACTGAACGACAACAGGAAAAATTGCTTTAGGTGACTAAAATTATTCTTACTAACAACAGCTTCTATTTATTGGATATATGTGTAGCATGTTTATATTCTCATTTAATTCCTACAATCCTATATTATCTTCTCCCTTCTAGAAATAAAAGAACTTAAATTTAGAGAAATTAAGTGTCTTTCTCACAGCTGCCCCCCTAGGAAGCATCATTTGTAGAATTTATTCCTGAGTTTGGCTTAACACAAAATTTATACTTGTATCAATTTCTCATCGCCAGATGTCCCTCTTAAAACAAGACCCTTGGGACCTAAATTTGAATAAGTTATGGATCAATACACTGATTTGATTAGTTTTATATGTGTCCCCAAAATACAGGTTATAGTCCTGGAAACACATAATCACAACAGCAACTGATTTACTTGACGGCCCAGTTACTGATGATTTTACGCTTGCTACTGACACTTCCTTAAACACGGTATTCCTTAAACACTTCCTTAAAGTCTATATTGTCAGACTGTTGTACTAAATATAATCACCAAAGTAATTTGTAAGCATTCATCTGAATCTTTGTCTCCTACCAAAGCTTCATCACAAAAAAGACACATTATTTTGTACTTAAAATTTAAGTTTTCCAAAGTGGCCCAAGTAAAACTGAAGGCCAGATGCATCCATCTCTAGGGTAACTATAACAAAACCATTGTTACAAATCAAGAGGCTAAGGGGGAAAATATCAGTATTTGGAAAATGCAGTTTCTAGCTTAAGAAAAAACCCATGCAAGGCTACGAAATGCTTAGATTTCCTCACAGTATACAAGATATGCAAGAAGTAAAAAAGGAATAGTCACCGTGTTAAGAGTACATGACCCCATCCTCCATCTTCAAGGCCAGTAATGAGGCATCTTCACATCATTCTCTCTAACTCTCTGCTTCTGTGGTTATGTTGCCTTCTTCTTTCCTTTTTCTGACCCTACTGCTACCCCCTCCCTTTACAAGGACCCTTGTGATTACACTGGGCTCACCCACATAATCCAGGTGTGTTCAGGGAATTAGGATACAGGTATATGTGGAGGACTATATGGTTTTTCCTGTGGTCATGTATGGATGTGAGAGTTGGACTGTGAAGAAGGCTGAGCGCCGAAGAATTGATGCTTTTGAACTGCAGTGTTGGAGAAGACTCTTGAGAATCCCTTGGACTGCAAGAGATCCAACCAGTCCATTCTGAAGGAGATCAGCCCTGGGATTTCTTTGGAAGGAATGGTGCTAAAGCTGAAACTCTAGTCCTTTGGCCACCTCATGCAAAGAGTTGACTCATTGGAAAAGTCTCTGATGCTGGGAGGGATTGGGGGCAAGAGGAGAAGGGGACGACAGAGGATGAGATGGCTGGATGGCATCACTGACTCGATGGACGTGAGTCTGAGTGAACTCCGGGAGTTGGTGATGGACAGGGAGGCCTGGCGTGCTGCGATTCATGGGGTTGCAAAGAGTCGGACACTACTGACCGACTGATCTGATCTGATCTGATCTGATTACTCAGCCCACCACAGTAAGGAGGTGCAATAAGCATCATGAGAGCTTGTCAAAATGAGACAGAAGGCCCCTTGAAGGGGTTCTCACTGGTCAAAAAATGAGTTTGAACATTAAAAACAATTCATGATATTCAGTGTGTTCCTAAAATTTGTTACTAAAATACTAGCCCATGAGTCCACACAGATTAAATCAATGGAAGAGAAAGGAAAGCTCTCTTTTTGGTAAAATGCCAACAAATATAAAAGAAGTAATAATGGAAACAGAAAAATCACCATCTGACAAACCATCACAGTGGTAGCTGATTCAGGTAGGAATCATCAATGAACACTAAAGCTGATGAGGAACAGGGTACAGTTGTCCCTCATCCCTTGGTACGGTTCCAGGACCCCCATGTATATCAGAAACCATGCATGCTCAAGCTGCTTTTATGAAATGGCATAGTATCTGCATATAAGCTAAGCATTACCTTCCTATATGCTTTAAATCATCGCTAGATTACTTATAACACCTAATACAATGTAAACTCTGTGTGCTGTGCTGTGCCGAGTTGCTCAGTGGTGTATGATTCTTTGCAACCCCATGGACTGTAGCCTGCCAGGCTCCTCTGTCCATGGGGATTCTCCAGGCAAGGATACTGGAGTGGGTTGCCATGCCCTCCTTCTGCGATCTTCCCAACCCAGGGATCGAACTCAGGTCTCCCACACTGCAGGTGGTTTCTTTACCATCTGAGCCACCAGGGAAGCCCAAGAATACTGGAGTGGGTAGCCCATCCGTTCTCCAGGGGATCTTCCTGATCCAGGAATCAAACCGGGGTCTGCTACATTGCAGGCAGATTCTTTACCAGCTGAGCTACTAGGGAAGCCCAAACTCTGTATAAATACATGTAAATACAATGGACAGGGAAGCTTGGTGCAGTCCATGGGGTCGCAAAGAGTCAGACACAACTGAGTGACTAAACTGAACTGAACATAAATGGTATACAAATAGCTAGCACAGAGAAAATTCAAGTGTCACTTTAATCCACAGTTGTTTGAATCTGTGAAAGAAGAACCATGGAAACAGAGGGCTGACTGTATTGGCATGGTCTCCAATGATCTTTTCATAATATACATATATCAACTTACAAATGAAAAAAGTGGTAACTCTGCAGTGGAGAAAGCTGGTAGACACAAACTTGACAGGTGATCAAGATTAATATCACTGGCGGGTCAGGTCCTCTAGGCACTAGGAGCCTTCTGACAATGCGATCAGAAGAGCACAGCATTCTTTCTGTGCCATTCTTGTGAAAGCTGCTTGAGTTAGGACATGAGGAAACATCAAATGGACACGCTGAGAGAAAGTATACACAAGGAAAGGCTTTACTTTTTAAAACTGTCAAGGTCATGAAAGACCAGGAAAGCCTGCACAACTTAAGGCTGAAGAAAACTTAGGAGACACAAAAAGAAATGTAATTACGATCCTGGATTGGAATTTGAGCCAGAAGGAGAAAGGAGACGTTGCCAGGAAAGCTGATGAAATCTGCATGGGTTCTATGAATTATAAGGTAATGCTGTAAGTGTTAGTTTCTTGATTTGGATACCTACATTTTTGAGAAGAGAGTAGGGGATGAAGGAGAAGCAAGCTGCAGAAAAATATGTAAAACTGAGTGTTTATAATGCATAAAGCTATTTTTATATGTACATTTAAACAGAAATACAGAGAATGTAGAGGTGATAAGTTTACAACTTTCAAATAGTTCAGAAAAAGAATAAAGATCATGGCTGAGTGAGAGAAGGAAAAAGCACATGTGGTAAAATGTTAACAACTGGAGAAGTTAGGTGAAGTTAATTTGGAGTTCTCTGTGCTGTTCTTGCAACTCTTTTGTAAATACATATTTACTGCTAAATAAATTATATATACGTGAAAGATGAATTTCTGATGTCAAACTAGATTATATGCAGTGCTCCAAACCAGAAGGAGCACAGTCACTGTATCATTGTATAAGTGTTTTTAAGTATAAAATACCTGAAGACTTTTATCATAAACAAATGTAAACAAAAACATCAAAGGGCAAGTCTCCCTGAATGATACAGATTATCCCTTATCAATCTAACCAATACTGTAATATTTAGGTTTATCCTTCATAGAGATTTTTCAATGCAGTTAGAGCTATTTTTAGATACATAAATTTTTATGTATATTTATGTAAATTTTATATACATAAATATACATAAATAGTTTTATAAACGAACACAATTGGTATACATGTTCTGCAAGTTACTTTTTTTGCCCCACTTAAAATGTCTTAAAGATTGTGTCACATAGGTACATTTGCTCTATAATCTTTAAAAAAATTTTTTGCTGTTGCAAGGTATTCCATAATGTGGTATATCAGAATTTATGTTATTCTGTTACTGTTGGACATTTAGGCTATTCTTTTTATCCATTTTTCAAACAAATACTAACAATTCTGAACAGAAATCCTTGTCATTCTTCACTGTGCATATGTGAGAATATTTCTACAAGGTAAATAGGGAGAAAATGCATTTAAAAATGCTGTTAAATTAACTTCTAAAATAAGTGCTCGCTGTATTCCAAAAACACTAAATGAGTATCTCTTTAAAAGTATCTCCACCAATAATAAGCAACATTAATCTCCCCAGCTCCCTAAAAAATACCCCACGGAACAAAAAGTATTTTGTAGAACATGTAGAACGCAATCTTATTTTATTTTGTATTTCTCAATTATAAATGTGGTTAAGCATCTTTTCGTATGCATTATGTGTACATTAGTATTTTTTCTTCACTAAAATGTCTAATCAGTCTTTTTATTGATTTGTAGGAGTTCTTTATATATTATAGATGCTACTCCTTTGTTTATTATATTTATGGCAAATATTTCCTCCTGTCTGTCCTTTAATTTGGCTTGTACTTCCTTTGTCATACAGAAGTTTCATATAAAAATGCAGTCAAATTTACAACATTTGCCTTAGAGGCTGCATCAGTTTCCTAAGGCTCCTGTAACAAAGTACCATAAACCACGTGGTATAAAACAATAGAAATTTATTCGCTCTCAGTTCTGGAGGCTAAGTCTAAAATCAAGATATTGGCAAGGCCATACTCTCTCTGAAAGTTCTAAGGGAAGGAAAATCCTTCCTTTCTTTTTCCTAGTTTCTGGTAGTTGCTGGCAATCCTACGCATTCCTTGGTTCACAGCTTCATCACGCCAGTCTTTGCCTCTATCATCACATGGCATCCTCCTTCTGTGTTTGTCTGCATCCAGATTTCCCTTTTGTATGAATATCAGTCATACCAGAATTAGGGCCCACCCTAATAGAGTATATTGGAGAAGGAAATGACAACCCATTCCAGTGTCCTTGCCCGGAGAATCCCAGGGATGGGGGAGCCTGGTGGGCTGCTGTCTATGGGGCTGCACAGTCGGACACGACTGAGGCGACTTAGCAGCAGCAGCTAATAGAGTATAACATCATTTAACTTGATTACATTAGCAAAGATCTTACTTCCAAGTAAGATCCCATTCACAGCTACCAGAGGTTATGGACTTCGCCATGTTTTTTATTTCACTTTTTTGTGGTGGGGGAGGGGGGGCACAATTCAACTTCTAACAGAGGCTTTGTTAAAGATTTTTATGTTTATGTTCATGAGACATATTTGTCTATAATTTTCTTTGCCAATTTTGGTTTCAGTATTCTTCTATCTTTCTAAAGTAGGCTGGAATTGTTCCCTTCTCTGTTCTCAAGAGGAATATTAAATGTTTGGTATAATTCACCACTGAAGGAAAAGTTTCCACCACTGCGGAAAACTTTTGAATTAAAAATTCATTCACTTTCTCTGATAATACAGAGCTATAATTTCCCCTCATTTTAAGTTACTGCTCCTAGATAGCCAATATTGCTAATAACAATTAGATATTTACCTAATTCTAGTACTTTTATAATTTTTTTTTCCTCTCCATAAAGTTTATCTCTGGGAATTTTAAGGATTTATCTTTTTATCCTTGGTATTTTACAACTATAAAAAGACAATCTAAGTGTGGATCTATTCTCATTTATCCTATTTAGCACTCAGTAGGCTCATATAATAATCTGTGGACTCTTATTTTCTACTACTTAAAAGTTTCATCCTTTATTTGGGGCTTCTTCCTTCTGTTAACTTCTTCAACTATAAGACTGACACTGGAAGTCCTAGATCTAACCTTCATTCCTCCTAACTGTTCTTACATGTACTCTGTCTCTGTCTTTTTGCTCTGTAATCTAGAAGAACTGTGTGGCTCGTTCTTTCAGATGAAACTTTGCTCTTTGATATTCAGCCTATTGCTGGAGTTTTTCATTTCTGGATCTCTAATGGATATTTTTCCAGTAGTCTTTTCTTATTTCCAGGATCCTACAACCTCACTTACCTTTTGAATATTTATAGTTTTTTAAAAATCTTCTACTCTTTTCTATTACTTTTGTTTTCTCTGATGTTATTTTTTCAGTGCCTATAATAGTTCCTAGAGGATTCCCAGATAGAACAGTGATAAAGAATCTGCCTGCCAATGCAGGAGATATCAGAGACATGGGTTTAGTCTCTGAGTCGGGAAGATCCACTGGAAGAAGAAATGACAGTCCACTCCAGAATGCTTGCCTGAAAAATTCCATGGAGAGAGGAGTCTGGCAGGCTACAATTCATGGGGTTGAAGAGAGTCAAACACAACTGAGCACACACGCATATGTTAGTTCCTATATCTCTTGTAACAAATTATCATAAACTTGATGGCTTAGAACAATAGAAATTTATTCTCTTACAGGAGGCTATAAGTCTGATATCAGTATCAATGGAATAAAATCAAGTTTTGCAGAGCCATGTTCTCTTCACAAGCTCTAGGGTAGGATCCATTCCTTGCCTCTTCTCACTTCTGGTGGCTGTCAGCATTCTTTGGTTTGTGACTACCTAGCTCTAATCTCTGCCCTGTGGCACTGCCTTCTCTTCTGTCTGTGTCAGATTTCCCTTTGCTTCTTATTTATAAATCACGACTTAGGGCCCACCTGAACAATCAAGGCTAATCTCCCCATCTCAAAAAATCCTTAATCACATGTGCAAAGATCCTTTTTTCCATATAAAGTAACATTTACAGGTTCCAGAGATTAGGACCTGGTATCTCTGAGGGACACTTTCATAGTGTTTATTTTCCAAAACTGTTCCATAGTAACTATTTGGGGGGGGGGTGTGTTTCATCTGACTTCAAATGTCTTACATGCTCATCTAGGCCAACTGCAATAATTATTTAAAGCAGGCAGCAGGTGGAAGGGTTTCCAGGCATTTATTATTTTGGACTTTCTTCTCTATTTCAGCAAAAATTTGGAGCTTTGCTTCTTTCCTTCCAGTATTTCTATGTTTTGTTCCTAGTAGAGAGCAAACATTTCCATTGGCTGTAGTTTGGTACAATGGGGGAAAGATCATGTTAGATTATTAATAATACCCCAAAGAGGGGGCATTATACTTAACCCAAGTCTCCTTTCTTTTTTTAGTATCTATGACTCTAAGCTTGGAATATTCGTAAGTTGCACCTACCTTTTCCAGTAATCTTCTCCTGACTGATTTCTTCCTTCAATCTGATCTCAGCTGCCCTTTGTCTTTCAGGGTTCCTTATCATTTCTAGCCCGCAGAGAGAACTCTTTTGCTTTCCAATATTTTTACAGGTTTTTTTTTAAACATCATTTTAGATTCCCCGCCCCCGCTCCAAGAGATCTGAGAACACTTGTGAGGCTAGAGTGTGTTTGTCATTTGCACCCTTGGTTCAAAATCCAATCAATCTTTTAAGTCACATTTACGCCATTTCTCACATGATGGCCATCTTATCTTTATTTGTGCCTACCAAGTTGTATGGCTGAATGTTCCCTAAGGTTTATTTTAATAAGCAATTAGATCATACAAACTTCTAACAACTTTAATTACTTTCATGTTCTGAAGACTTTTTATTACATATTATTATGTAACAGGCCAAACAGGCAAAAGGAAATAATGGGATTGAGAAAAGAGCCTTACTTGTGACAAGTCAAAGATAGTATTTTAAAGAGCTGCTCCAAAGATGCAAAAAACAATATTCTACTTTTTCCCAAGATTACTTAAATATGTCTGAAAAGATAATTTTCAGGCACTGTGCTATACCAAAGAACAAAAAGATTAAAAGTTTCTTACAAAGCTAAATGCTTTAAGAAAAATAAAAATTTCTGTGTACAATTCTACTTTTAGAATTAAGAAAATAGCATAAATTTAAGGTTGGATCATTCTTAGGTTAACTACCACCACATGTAGCAGATGTTTGCTCTTAAACAGATTCCAACTAAATATATAGGGAGTAATTCAAATTTAACATTTATAATTAAACTTGAACCTCATTCCAGATCTTCTCAAGTGGGCAGTTATAGACTAAATAAACTTTGTTTAGAGGCATAAATGGAGCAGTAATTGATACCCTAAGGATAGCACAGAGTTAATGCAATTTTAGATGAATATTAAAAACACCAGCACAGTAGTTAACTGCACTTGAGGTCTATTCCTATGATTCCATATATTGGGGCATCCTGGGTCCTGGTTTCATTATATAAAACCTGAAACGTTTGTATTAGATATCTCTATGGTTTTCCTCTCTAGTCTTCTTCATGTTATGGCACGTACAGAAAATGGTAACATGTGAATGTCTATTCTGAGAAGAGGCTACTCAAGGATGGAACCTGGCTTAGGTAATCTTGCTGTCCAGAGAGCGCAGGCTGTCTGGGTACACTGATACCACATCTGTGGCATACACTTAGCTGTGACCTTGCTCCTCAAACTGTGGTCTGTAGACTAGCAGTGTTAGCACTTCTGGGAGCTTGTTTAAAATGCAGAATCTTGGGCTCTACCCAGTACTACTAAATGAGAATCAGTATTTTTAAAGATCCCAAGATGATTTTGTGTGTACAGTAAAGTATTGCTGTAAGAAAACTTCAGCTCTAAAATTCAATGAACCAAAGAATTAGTTTTTTAGAAGTGTATTCTAGAGTATATTTCATCATCTTATTAAATTCATTATTATAGCTAGAATGAGATAGAAATATATTTGTATACAAATTTATTATTAATTTCCTAAAACTGACATATATTAACTTTTAAATAGAAAAAGGGAAATACATTCACCTGCTTGTATACTTGTCGTAAGTACATGATCTCCTCCACGGTTCCCAAGGATATCAGCCTAAGCACTTTGACATCTCTGCACTGCCCGATCCTATATGCTCTGCAGAAAAATTAAAAACAAAAGGCGACCAAGATCAAGTGAAACAACTTCAAGTTCAGGAGGCAGCTTTATGGATATAAACATGAAACATTACTAAAATTTTAATTGAAAAAAAATCTTATGT
This sequence comes from Bison bison bison, assembly GCF_000754665.1. Classification (NCBI taxonomy): domain Eukaryota; kingdom Metazoa; phylum Chordata; class Mammalia; order Artiodactyla; family Bovidae; genus Bison; species Bison bison. Next base: position 4,657,106 of record NW_011494629.1, read on the forward strand.
TTAGGTATGTGCTATGCTTTGTGCTGAGTCGCTCAATCGTGTCCGACTCTTTGCAATCCCATGAACTGTAGCCTGCCAGGCTCCTCTGTCCATGTTTAGATAGGCTGTATTATTTAATAATAATGTAAAAACAGAAATTCATACAAAAAGGAGTAGAAAACATATATATATCAACTTAATTTCTGTTATAAACATTACTTTCTACTGTGCCAAACTTTTCCTAAATTCAGATTTTTCTTTTATGGCAGTCTTAAGCTTATGAAGGGCTCCATTTATATAAAACCTCTCAAAAACGCAAACTAATCCATAGTGACAGTAAGCAGATCAGTGGTTGCTTGGGAATAGGGGCCTCAGGAGAGGAAAGAGGGATGGATTACAAAGTGGCACAAAGAAAATTTGGAGGGTGATGGATATGTTTGCTATTTTGATTGTGGTTATGGGTTCATGCTATATTCTTATATCAAGACTTATCAAGTACACTTGAAATATGTGCAGTATATTGTACGTTAATTATACTTCAATGAAACTGTTAAAAAAAAAAACAAACCTGAGGAAAAGCAGTTAATCAACTGGCAAGCCTACAGAAATGCAGATTTATACCCTTCATCTACTGAGATTTCCATACAGTCTGTCTGACTGGACCACTCAGTTGGTTAGTACCCCAGGTGTTTTGATACGGACTGCAGAGCTAATTAAAACTCTAACCTGACTCACCACACGGGTGAACTATAGGTACAATCCCTGTGGCTTCTCCCAGGTGGAGGTTTTATTGGATGTTCTGAATGAGATCACCTGCTTCTAAATACCTGTTACAGTCATGGGGGATCATGGGCAAGGCCATACTGCCTCATGCTTGAAAATGTTATAAATTGGGGAAAATTTAATTTTGACCTTATAAAGTCACACTATGTTGTTATATTTGGTGCTTCCTCTGCCTCCTTTGCCCATTCCTCCTCCCAGAGAAGGGCTTTTACTAGAGGACATATTGGGGTACTGAAAGTCTTGCATTCCCAGAAAAGAAGGAGTACTCTTGTGACACAGCAAAGCCAGGGATAAGTTACTGCATTGTCACTTGCATCCTGCAGCCTGGATAGAGAGGGGCTCATAATCCCTTTCTCTCCCCCAAGGCATTTGGGTCTAAGGATAAATACAAATGGATCTAAGGAAATGTCCTTTGGTGTAAGTCAACTGTTTGCTGAGTGACAGACTGTGTTAGAACATTTACTCTTTAATCTTTACAGACAAAACCTTGTAACATGTTATACTGGACCCATGCATCATCAGTTTCAAAGTCTATAAAGTACAAATATGTAAAAGGTCTTTAATCACATAAAGATGAGTGTCAAGAAACTGTTATACAGTGTGGAGGTCAGTATCTTCACTTTTCTTGTTTCCTCCAGTCAGAGTCAACAGAAGGAGAGGGAGAAGAAGAAGAATCCCATTCATTTAGTTTTATCATCAACTAACTTTCACTGAATGCCAAAGCAGAGTGAACTGTATTTTGAGGGACCACTGGGATAAATAAGATGGGTCCTGATGGCCTAGATGAAAAAGAACAAAATTACAACAAGTGTTGTTAAATCAAAAGGAAACGGAAATTTTTCTATGGTTTTCATTTGACCACTTTCCTGAGCAGCTGTCACTGGGAAGAGGCTTGTTGAAAGTCTAGGCTCTGCAAGTCAGACTACAAGGGTTCAAATTTATCCTATCTTAAGCTGAAACCAACTTAATTTCAATTGCATTAAACCACCTTTACAGCTCTGCTATCACCCTTTATTTTATTGATGTTACAAATTATATCTTTATATGCCATGTATTCATTAGCAGAACAGTTATAATTATTTTTATGCACTTGTCTTTTAAAATTGTATAGAAAACAAGAAGAATTATAACTCAAAGTTAAAACAATACTGATTTTGGTATTTGTCTATGTATCAATGGGAATGGGTGAATTTAATTCAGATGACTATTAAATCTCTACTGTGGGCAAGAATCCCTTATCAGAAATGGAGTAGCCCTTGCATTACACAAGAGTCCAAAATGCAGTACACAAGAGTCTGAAACGCAGTACTTGGGTACAGTCTCAAAAACAACAGAATGATCTCAGTTTGTTCCCATGGCAAATCATTCAATATCACAGTAATCCAAGTCTACGCACCAACCACCAATGCTGAAGAAGCTGAAGTTGAATGGCTCTACTAAGATCTATAAGACCTTCTAAAACTATCACCAAAAAAAGATGTCCTTTTCATCATTGCGGACTGGAATGCAAAAATAGGGAGTGAAGAGGTATCTGGAGTAACAGGCAAGTTTGGCCCTGGAGTACAGAATGAAGCAGGGCAAAGGCTAATAGAGTTTTGCCAAGAGAACCTACTGGCCATACCAAACACTCTCTTTCAACAACACAAGAGAAGACTCTGCCCATCACCAGATGCTCATTACTGAAATCAAACTGACTATATTCTTTGCAGTCGAAGATGGAGAAGCTCTATACAGTCAGAAAAACAAGACTGGGAGTTGACTGTGGGTTAGATCATAAACTCCTTCTTGCCAAATTCAGACTTAAATTGAAGAAAGTAGTGAAAACCACGAGGCCATTTAGGTAGGACCTAAACCAAATCCTATGATTATACACTGGAAGTGACAAATAGATTCAAGGGATTAGATCTGATAGAAAGAATGTATGAAGAACTATGGATGGAGATTCCTAATACTGTACAGGAGGCAGTAATCAAAACCATCCCCAAGAAAAAGAAATGCAAAAAGGCAAAATGGTTGTCTGAGGAGGGCTTACAAACAGCTAAGAAAAGAAGCGAAGTGAAACACAAAAGATAAAAGGATAGATATACCCGTCTGCAGGCAGAGTTCCAAAGAAGAGCAAGGAGAGACGAGAGAGCCATCTTAAGTGAACAATGGAAAGAAACAGAGGCAAACAACAGAATGGGGAAGACTAGAGATCTCTTCAAGAAAATTAGAGATATCAAGGAAACATCTCATGCAAAGACGGGTATAATAAAGGACAGAAACGGAAGGGACCCAACAGAAGCAGAAGACATTAAGAAGAGGAGGCAGGAATACACAGATGAATCATACAAAAAAGGTTATAATGATTCAGATAACCATGACAGTGTGATCACTTACCTAGAGGCAGACATCCAGGAGTGTGAAATCAAGTGGACCTTAGGAAGCATTACTACAAACAAAGCTAGTGAGGGTGATGAATTCCAGCTGAGCTATTTCAGATCCTAAAAGATGATGCTGTGAAAGTGCTACGCTCAATATGCCAGCAAATTTAGAAAACTCAGCAGTGGCCACAGGACTGGAAAAGGTCAGGTTTCATTCCAATCTCAAAGAAGGGTAATGCCAAAGAATGTTCAAACTACAGCACAATCGCACTCATCTACAATGCTAGTAAAGTGACAGTCGCTTAGTTGTGTCTGACTCTTTGCAACCCCACGGACTACACAGTCCCCGGAATTCTCTAGGCCAGAATACTGGAGTGGGTAGGCTTTCCCTTCTCCAGGGGATCTTCCCAACCTAGGGATTGAACCCAGGTCTCCCACATTGCAAGTGGATTCTTTACCAGCTGAGCCACAAGGGAAGCCCACCATGCTAGTAAGGGAATGCTTAAAATCCTTCAGTCTAGGCTTTAACAGTACATGAACCCAGAACTTTCAGATGTACAAGTTAAATTTACGAAAGGCAGAAGAACCAGAGATCAAATTGCCAACATCTGTAAGATCACAGAAAAAGCAAGGGAATTCCAAAAAAAATTTACTTCTGCTTCATTGACTACATTAAAGGTTTTGACTGTGTGGATCAAAACAAGCTATGGAAAATTCTTCAAGAGACGGGAATACTAGACCACCTTTCCTGCCTCCAGAAAAACCTGTATACAGGTCAAGAAGCAACAATTAAAACCGGACATGGAACAATGAACTGGTTCAAAATTGGGAAAGGAGTATATCAAGGTTGTATATTGTCACCTTGCTTATTTGATGTCTATGTAGAGTACATCACGTGAAATGCTGGGCTGGAGGAAGACAAACAGATGTGGAAAAAATAGAAACAATAACAGACTTTATTTTCTTGGGCTCCAAAATCACGTAGACAGTGACTGCAGCCATAAAAATTAAAAGATGCTTGCTTCTTGGAAGAAAGCTATGACAAACCTAGACAGCATATTAAAAAGCAGAGACATCACTTTGCCAACAAAATCCATATGGTCAGAGCTATAGTTTTTCCAGTAGTTACGTACTGATGTGAGAGTTGGACCATAAAGATGGCTGAACACCAAAGAATTGATGCTTTTGAACTGAGGTACTGGAGAAGACTCTTGCAAGGAGATCAAACTAGTCAATCCTGAAGGAAATCAACCCTGAATATTCATTGGAAGGACTGATGCTGAGGCTGAAGCTCCAATACACTGGTCACCTGATG
>NW_011494629.1:4661645-4676897 GCF_000754665.1 Bison bison bison
ATGATCTCAGATATGCAGATGATACCACCCTAATGGCAGAAAGTGAAGAGGAACTAAAGAACCTCTTGATGAAAGTGAAAGAGGAAAGGGGAAAAGCTGGCTTAAAACTCAACATTAAAAAACTAAGACCATGGCATCCAGTCCCATCACTTCATGACAAACAGATGTGGAAAAAATAGAAACAATAACAGACTTTATTTTCTTGGGTTCCAAAATCACGTAGACAGTGACTGCAGCCATAAAAATTAAAAGATGCTTGCTTCTTGGAAGAAAGCTATGACAAACCTAGACAGCATATTAAAAAGCAGAGACATCACTTTGCCAACAAAATCCATATGGTCAGAGCTATAGTTTTTCCAGTAGTTACGTACTGATGTGAGAGTTGGACCATAAAGATGGCTGAACACCAAAGAATTGATGCTTTTGAACTGAGGTACTGGAGAAGACTCTTGCAAGGAGATCAAACTAGTCAATCCTGAAGGAAATCAACCCTGAATATTCATTGGAAGGACTGATGCTGAGGCTGAAGCTCCAATACACTGGTCACCTGATGTGAAGAGCTGACTCACTGGAAAAGACCCTGATGCTGGGAAAGATTGAGGGCAATAGGAAAAGGGAGCGACAGAGGATAAGATGGTTGAATGGCATCATCAACTCAATGGACATGAGTTTGAGCAAACTCTGGGATATAGTGAAAGATAGGGAAGCCTGGCGTGCTGCAGTCCATGAGGTTGCAAAGAGCTGGACAGGACTGAAGGACTGAACAACAATATGACTTTGAGTTACCAGAGTCCCTTCATCTGAAATTGAAACTCTCTCCCAAACACTTCACATATCAATAGAACAGAATAAAGAGCCCAGAAATAAACTCATGCACCTGTAGACAATTAATCTATGACAAAGATGGCAAGAAGATATAATGGACAAAACAGTCTCTTCAACAAGTGGTTCTTGGAAAACTGGACAGCCACATGTAAAACAATGAGAACAGAACATTTCCTCACCAACAACAAAAATAATCAAAATGGATTAAAGACCTAAATCTAAGTACTGAAATCATAAAACTCCTAGAGAACAATCTATGACATAAACTGTATCAACTGTTTTTAGATCAGTTTCCTAAGGCAAGGGAAATAACAGCAAATATAAACAAATGAAACTTAATTAAACTTACAAGGTTTTGCACAAGAAAGGAAACCATTGACAAAATGAGACAATGACCTAAGGAATGGGAGAAAATATTTGCAAATGATATGACCAACATGGGGTTATTATCCAAAAAATATAAATAGCTCATACAACTCAGTATCAAGAAACAATGTCAAAAAAACCCAAACAACCCAATCAAAAATGGGGCAGACAACCTGAAGAGAAATCTTCCTAAGAAGCTAACAGGAACCTGAAAAGATGGTCAATGTCACTAATTATTAAAGAAATGCAAATCAAAGCCACAATAAGCTATCAGCTATCACCCCTTAGAATAGCTGTCATCATAAGACCACAAACAACTGTTGGCAAGGATGGAGTAAAAAAGGAATCCTTGTATACTACTGGCAGGTATGTAAATCAGTACAGCCACTATAGCAAACAGTATGGAGAGTCCTCCAAAAACTAAAAATAGAACTATGATATGATCCAGCAATCCCACTTTTGTGTATACAGCTAAAAAATGAAAATACTAATTTAAATAGATTCACGCACTCCAATGTCCATAGAAGTATTAACTACAATAGCCAAGATATGGAAGCAATCCAGTGTCCATAAACATACAAATGGATAAAGGTCTGGTATACATATAAGAATGGATTATTGTTGTTGTTCAGTCACCCAGTCATATCCGACTCTTTGTGACCCCATGGACTGCAACACACCAGGCCTCCCTGTCCCTCACTATCTCCTGAAGTTTGCCAAGTTCATGTCCATTGCATCAGTGATGCCATCCAGCCATCTCATCCTCTGATGCCCTCTTCTTCTTCTGCCCACAATCTTTCCCAGCACCAGGGACCTTTCGAATGAGTTGACTGTTCGCATCAGATGACCAAAATACTCGAGCTTCAGCTTCAGTATCAGTCCTTCCAACGAATGTTCAAGGTTGATTTCCCTTACGATTGACTGGTTTGATCTCCCTGCTGTCCAAGGGACTTTCAGGAGTCTTCTCCACCATAGTTTGAAGGCATCAATTCTTTGGTGCTCTGCCTTCTTTACGGTCCAGCTCTCACAACCGTACACGACCACTGGGAAGACCACAGCCCTGACTATACAGAGCAGGCAGAGTAATGTCTGCTTTCCAACACACTGTCTAGGTCTGTCGTAGCTTTCCTATGGATTATTTCTCAGCCATAAAAAAGAATGAAATTCTGCCAATTACAGCATCATGGATGAACCTAGAGAACATTATGCTTAGTGAATTAAATCAGAGAAAGATAAATACTATATGATATCACTTAGATGTGGAACCTAAGAAATAAAACAAATGAATACATATATAGGAAAACAGAAACACATTACAGAAATAGAAAACAAACAAGTGCTTACCAGTGGGGTGAGGGAAGGGGACAGGGACAAGACAGGGTAATGGGATGAAGAAATACAAACTACTGTATATGAAATAGATTAGCAACAAGAAGATACTGCATAGTGCAGGGAATTATAGCCATTATCTGGTAATAACTTTCAATGAAGTATAATCTGTAAAAATATTGAATCACTATCTGTATACCCAAAACTAATATAATACTGTAAATCAACAATACTTTGTTTATAAAACACTATAAAGTTATATGTCAGTTACATTGCAATAAAAAAAATAAAAAATGCAACTTTAAAATACACTAAAATGAATTAACAGTTGATCATATGATACAGAAGAATGGATCAATGAGCTGGCAGACACAGCTGTGGAAATCACTGTAGCTGAACAGAAAAAAGAAAAAGAAAAGAAGGACAGTTTGAGACCTCTTAAACTACATGAAACATACTAACATTCACATTATAGGGGTCGCAGACAAAGGGGCAGAGGCCATATTTGAAGATGTAATAGCTGAAAACTTCCCTAACTTGGAAAAGGAAAGATATTCAGGTCCAGAAAGTACAAAAAGTTCAAACAGGACCAACCCAAACAGGAGCACACCAAGAAACGTTGTAATTACAATGTCAAAAATTAAAGAGAAAGAGAAAAAGGAAAAGCAACAAGTTATATACAAAGACAAATCCATAACTCCATGAGCTATGTGGAGAAACTGCAGGCCAGAAGGGAGTGACACAACATACCTAAAGTGACGGAAGGGAAAAGCCTACAAACAAGAATATTCTAATCAGCAAAGTTTCACATAGATCTGGAGAGATCAAAAGTTTCACAGGTAAGTAGAAGCCAAGAGTTCTGTGCCACCAAACCAAATTATAAGAAATGTTACAGAGACTTTTCTCTGTGAAAAAGAAAAGGCCACAACTAGATCCATGAAAATTACGGAAGGAAAAAATCTCACTGGTAAAGGCAAATATATAGTAAAGGCAGTAAATCAACCATGTATAAAGCTAGTAGGAAGGTTAAAAGACAAAAGTAGTAAAATTATGTATATCCATAAAAGTAGTTAAGGGATACACAAAACAAAAAGATATAAAATAGGATGTAAAAAATAATAAACATTCTGGGGGGGGGAAGAGTAAAAATTTAGGGTTGTTAAGTGTGTGTGAACTTAAAAGATCAGCAACTTAAAATAATCATGTACAAAGACAGTTGTTGTTTAGTCGCTAAGTCATGTCTGACTTTGACTGTAGCCTACCCGGCTCCCCTCTCTCCATGGGATTTCCCAGGCAAGAATACTGCAGCGGGTTGCCATTTCCTCTTCCAAGGAATCTTCTTGACCCAGGGATCGAACCCATGTCTCCTGCCTTGGCAGGCGAATTCTTTACCACTGAGCCATCAGGGAAGCCCCGTAAATAGAGCGCTATATTAAATCTTATAGTAGCCACAAACCAAAAATCTAAACATATGGAAAAAAGAGAAAGGAATACCAACATAACACAAAATATACCTATCAAATCACGAAGAAGATAACAAAAGAAGAAAGGAATAAAAAAGAACTACAGAAACAACCACAAAACAAGAAAATGTAAAGGAGAACATATCTATCAGTAACTACATTAAAAGTACATGGACTAAATGCTGCAATCAAAAGACAGAGTGGCTGAACAGATACAAAAACAAGAGCCATCTATATGCTACCGACAAGAAGCTCACTCTTGAGTTATAGACACACAGACTGAAACTGAGGAGATGGGAAAAGATATTCCTCCCAAATGCAAAGGAAAAGAAAACTGGGGTAGCAACACACACCAGAAAAAATAGACTTTAAAACAAAGATTGCAGAAGTGACAAAGACAGTACATAGTGATCAAGGGATCAATTCAAGAAGGATGTATAACAATTGTAAATACATATTCATCTGGCAAAGGAGCACCTACATATATAAAGCAAATATTAAGACAGAAAAGGAGAGACTGATAGTAACACCATTAATAGTAGGAAACTTAACACCCCACTGACATTCCTGGGGTTAGTGAACATCCCGAGAGAAAATGAATTAGGAAACACTGGTCTTAATATGTTATACCAGATGGACTAAATAGATAAAGATAAAATATTTCATCCAGAAGCAGAAGAATGACCTTTTTTTCAAGTTCGCATGGAACACTGTCCAGGACAGACCAAATGTTAGGCAACAAAACAAGTAAATTTAGTAAATTTAAGATGGGAATCATATCAAGCATCTTTTTCTGACCATAACTATAGAGACGAGAAATCAACCAGTTAAAAACAAATCTGCAAAAACACAAATATTTGAGTTTAAACAATACATTATTAAAAAACAATGAATCACTGAAGAAATCAATGAATAAATAAAAATATACCTACAGACAAATGAAAATGGAAACACAATGATCCAAAATGTATGGGACTCAGTAAGAGCAGTTTCATGGCTTATACCATTACAAGCCTCCCTCAAGAAACAAGGGAAAAGAGGAAAAAACCCAAATGAACAAACTAAACTTAACTTACACCTCAAGGAACTAGAGAAAGAACAAAACTGAAAGTTAGTGAAGGAAAGAAATGAACATCAGAGCAGAAATAAATGACACAGAGACTAAAAAATTTGAACAGATCAATGAAACTAGGAGCTGGTTCTTCAAAAGGTAACAAGAATTGATTTAGCCAGATTCTTCAAGGAAAAAAAGAGAGAAAACTAAAATCAATAAAATCAGAAATGAAAATGGAGAAGTCACAACTGACATCACAGAAATACAAAGGATCATAAAAGATTACTCACAATTATACACCAATAAAGTGAATAGCTAATAAATAAACAAATTAGTAGAAATGAATCTCAAGACTGAACCATGAACAAATAGAAAATTTGAACAGACTAATTAGTAGTAACAATATTGAATTGGTAATCAAAAAACTACAAACAACAAAGAAGTCTAGGACCAGACAGCTTCACAGATGAATTCAACATTCAGAGAAGAGTTAACACCATCTTTCTCAAACTACTTTCATTTTGAACTCATTCTATGAGGTCAGCATAGCCCTAATACCAAAACCAGAAAAAGATATAAAAATCACAGGTAATATCACTGATGAACACAGAAGCAAAAATCCTTAACAAAATGTAGCAAACTGAATTCAACAACACATTAAAAGGATCATATGTCATGATCAAGTGAGATTTATCCCAGAGATGCAAGGGATTCAATATCTGCAAATCAATTGATGTGATATACCATGTTAACATACAGAAGAATAAAAATTATATTATCTTAATAAATGTGGAAAAAGCTTTCAATAAAATTTAATATCCATTTATGATAAAAAAAAAAAACTCAATAAACTGAAACTAGAGGGAACATGCCCCAACATAAAAAAGGCCATATATGATAAGCCCACAGCTAACAATATACTCATACCCAAGCTAAAGGGGAAGAAGTAAAGCTCAGTGTTTCTAGATGATGACACTATATACAGAAAATCCTAAAGATGCAAGAAAAAAAAAATATGAGAGCTCATCAATGAATCTGGTAAAGCTGCAGAATACAAAATTAATATACAGAAGTCTGTTGCATTCTATACATTAACAATGCTCTATTAGAGAAATAATAAAATCCCATTTACAATTGTATCAAAAAGAATAAAATATCTAAAATAGATTTAACTAAGGAGGTAAAAGAATTGTATTCAGAAAACCTTCAGACAATGATGAAATGGACTGTTTAAGAAAGCTGGGTTTCCATGCTTTATGATCTGGTGCAAACAACCACTGTAAGAATATTTTGCCAGTCTGATTTCCCACTTACTTATAAAATTTATGAAATGATTTTTTCAGTTTTGATCAAGGAGCACATGTCAATCCCTCTTTATGTACAAAGTATGGGACAGGAATCTGTTTTAGAGTCAGCACATTAATTTCCTGGAATGATGTACTCTGGTCTACTCTCATGTCCTGAAGTTGCTGATCCCATGCTTGAAAATTCTCTATGCTCTCCTGTTGACTCTGGATTGTGGCTTTTCTCTGCTGGTCCCTTCATCATAAAAATCCTTTCATGAATTTCTTAAAACTTCTGATCTACTAGTAGTGGCCTTTTCGACTTTCCTCCAGGAATAGGGATTTATTCTCTCTTCTAAATTAATCTTGTCACAATAATGAGATTTTGAGATGGAGGGGAAATAAATGACTAACAGCCTGCCATTTGGATTTAAAAGTTCAGGGTTATCTTAAATAAAAATTAAAAAAAATTTTACAATGTTTTCCTTATCTTCTAATCACAGTCACATTATAGGCAACCTAAAAATTTCAGAAGCATTTTTAGATTAAAGCATTTACAGGTCACATCAAATTTTGTCACCATTACCTGTCAATTGCTTGAAGATCATTGGCTGGATTCCACGTAGGATCAAATAATACAACCACATTGGCACCAACAAAATTAAGGCCTAGTCCACCAGCCCTGGAGTAAATTAAAAAAAATAGCACATTAAAACAGTAAAAATAAATTTTGCTCTGTAACTCAATGATGCCAGGTTTCTATAACAAAATAAATACAGAATTACATTAACATTATAAAAGAAAGGTAATTAAAACACAAATATGCCACAAGGAAAATTACTATGGAACATTTTTTTTTTTTTTGGTACCACTCTAGAATATTCCTGAAGGACTATGGACAGAGGATCATAACATTGTATAGGAGGCAGTGATCAAAACCATCCCAAAGAAAAAGTAATACAAGAAGGCAAAATGGTTGTCTGAGGAGGCTTTACAAATAGATGAGAAAAGAAGAGAAGGGAAAGGCAAAGGAGAAAGGGAAAGATACACTCAAGTGAATGCAGAGTTCCAGAGAAGAGCAAGGAGAGATAAGAAGGCCTTCTCAAATGGACAGTGCAAACAAATAGAAGAAAACAAAGAATGAGAAAGATTAGAGATCTCTTCAAGAAAACTGGAGATACCAAGGGAACATTTCATGCAAGAATGGACAGGATAAAGGACAGAAATAGTAAGGACCTGACTTACTATTTCAGAAGAGATTAAGAAGAGGTGGCAAGAACACAGAGAACTACACAAAAAAGATCTTAATGACCCAGAAAACCATGAAGGTATGGTCACTCACCTAGAGCCAGACATCGTGGAGTGTGAAGTCCAGTGGGCCTTAGGAAGCATTACTAAGAACAAAGCTAGTGGAGGTAATGGAATTATAGCTGAGCTATTTCAAATCCTAAAAGATGATGGTGTTAAAATGCTACACTCAATATGTTAGCAAATTTGGAAAACTCAGCAGTGGCCACAGGACTGGAAAAGGTCAGGTTTCATTTCAATCTCAAAGAAGGGCAATGCCAACGAATGTTCAAACTACCATATAACTGCACTCAGTTCACATGCTAGCAAGCTTATGCTCAAAATCCTACAAGCTAGGCTTCAGCAGTACATGAACTGAGAACTTCCGGATGTACAAGCTGGGTTTAGAAAAGGCAGAGGAACCAGAGACCAAATTGCTAACATTTGTTGGATCATAGAGAAAGTAAGGGAAATCCAGAAAAACATCAATATGTGCTTCAGTGACTATGCTAAAGCCTTTGACTGTGTGGATCACAGCAAACAATGGAAATTCTTAGAGATGGGAATACCAGACCACCTTACCTATCTCCTGAGAAACCTGTATGCAGGTCAAGAAGGAACAGTTAGAACCAGCCATGGAACAACAGACTGGTTCAAGACTGGGAAAGGAGTATGACAAAGCTCTGTGTTCTCACCCTGCTTACTTAACTTCTATGCAGATCACTTCATATGAAATGCTGGGCTGGATGAAGCTCAAGGTGGAATCAAGACTGCCAGGAGAAACATCAACAACGTCACATATGCAGATGATACCACTCTAATGGCATAAAGTGAAGCGGAACTAAAGAGCCTTTTTTTGAGGGTGAAAGAGGAGAGTGAAAAATCTGGCTTAAAACTCATCATTCAAATACTAAGATCACAGCATATGGTCCCATCACTATATAGCAAACAGAAGGGGAAAAAGTGGAAGCAGTGACAAATTTTCTTTTCTTGGGCTCCAAAATCACTACAGCCAGTGACTGCAACCATGAAATTAGAAGATGCTTGCTCCTTGGAAGGAAAGCTATAACAGACCCAGACAGTATATTAAAAAGCAACAAAATCACTTTGCCAGCAAAGGTCTGTATAGTCAAAGCTATAGTTTTTCCAGTAGTCATGTATGGATATGAGAGCTGGAGCATAAAGAAGGCTGAGCACCAAAGAACTGATGCTTTCGAATTGTGGCACTGAGAAGACTTTTGAGAGTCCTTGGACTATAAGATCTGATCAGTCAATCCTAAAGGAAATCAACCCTGAATATTCATTGGAAGGACTGATTCTGAAGTAGAAGCGCCAATACTTTGGCCACCTGATGCAAAGAGATGACTCACTGGAAAAGATCCTGATTCTGGGAAAGATTGAAGGCAAAAGAAGGGGGAAGCAGAGGATGAGATGTTTAGAGACCATCACTGACTCAATGCACATGCATCTTAGCAAACTCTGGGAGACAGTGAAGGACAGGAGAGCCTGGCGTGCTGCAGTCCATGGGGTTGCAAAGAGTTGGATATGACTTAGTGACTGAACAACAAGTGTAACAGAATATCTCTAAGAAATTTGAGCATTAGAGCTCATTTAAGTAGGCTATGCTGGTTTTTACATTTTTTGGATACTTAAATACTATTATCTAGGATTTTCCTAACATAACTTTTAAAAACTGCTAATATACTCTAGCTAAATAAATATACACACTTTAAAAATGTACTTGTCTTTATTCCTCTAAGTGCAGCTGAAAACCCTGGACATTATATATAAAATGAAACACAAGATTATGAAAGCTGGAGGGAACACAGACTGGTTACAGACCACAAGAGGAACAACATGGCAGTGAGTTTCCTGGCTGTATTTTTGCCTAATATATTCCAGACTGGAATACCAGAATGGGTTTCCATGCCCTTCTCCAGGGAAATCTCAACCCAGGGATCGAACCTGGGTCTCTTGCATTGCAGGCAGATTCTTTACTGTCTGAGTCACCTGGGAAGTTCCTTGGGAGAAGCCAGCAAACAGTCACAGACCAAAAAAAAAAAAGAAAGAAACCTAAGAAAAGCCTCTTCCTTTAGGCAAAGAACCAGGAAAGGCATAGAGTTTTAAGACAGAAAAATGAAAACAATAACCAGCCTATTATTGCAAACACAATAGAAAAAAAAAATCTGTAGGCCTAACCCTAACTTGGTCATCCAAGACTGAGTGGGGAGACTAAATTTCCATCTTTGCCTGACAGTAAAGAGGTGCCTCTCATTCTCATTCAGGTGGTGTCTGGGAAGACTGATAAAGGAGCTGGAACTTTTGACTTCTGCCAAGCTAAAACCAAGGTCCCCTCTGTAGTGTGGGGAAAACCATGCAGAAATAGCAATAAAGTGCCTCAATCTCAACATAGGCCAAGCAAGAGACATGGATTTCTACCTAATGTGTCTGGCATGGTGTCTGGCTAAAATAGAAGTTATACATAAGATACACAGTCTCATAACATAATACTCAAAACATCGAATATACAATAAAAAATTACTACTCTTATCAATATCTAGGAAAATCTCAATTTCTATGAGAAAAGACAATTAACATGGATAACACTGCAAAGAATCAGATGTTCGAATTATCTGACAAGGATTTAAATGCAGCCACAATAAAAACGCTTCAAAAATGCTTGATATGTTTGAAACAAATTAAAAATATTAAGTCTCAGCAAAGAAAGAGAGGATACCAAACAAAAAATTTTAGAACTGAAAAATAACTGAATAACAAAACTTGCTGGTTGGATGACAGACAACAGAATCAATAAAATAGGAGCAGGTCAATATTATTTGCCCAATCCACACAACAGAAAGAAAATGCCCAGGAAAAAAAAAAAAGTCTTAGAGGCCTGAGAGACAGACATAAAAGAGCTAATACTTGTATCAAGAGAAAAGAGAGAGTGACACTGAATGAAAAGGTACTGAAAGAAATATAGCTGAAAACTTCCCAAATTTGGGGAAAAAGATAAACTTATAGAATGCAAAAACTGCATGAACTCCAAAATGATAAACCCAAAGAAAACTATGTTTAGATATAGCGTAATTCAGTTCAGTTCAGTTCAGTCGCTCAGTTGTGTCCGACTCTGCGACCCCATGAATCGCAGCACGCCAGGCCTCCCTGTCCATAACCAACTCCCGGAGTTCACTCAGACTCGTGTCCATTGAGTCAGTGATGCCATCCAGCCATTCCATCCTCTATCGTCCCCTTCTCCTCCGGCCCTCAATCCCTCCCAGCATCAGGTCTTTTCCAATGAATCAACTCTTCACATGAAGTGGCCAGAGTATTGGAGTTTCAGCTTTAGCATCAGTCCTTCCAATGAACACCCAGGACTGATCTCCTTTAGGATGGACTGGTTGGACTTCCTTGCAGTCCAAAGGACTCTTAAGAGTCTTCTCCAACACCACAGTTCAAAAGCATCAATTCTTCGGCATTCAGCTTTCTTCACAGTCCAACTCTCACATCCATACATGACCACAGGAAAAACCATAGCCTTGACTAGACGGACCTTTGTTGGCAAAGTAATGTCTCTGCTTTTCAATATGCTATCTAGGCTGGTCATAATTTTCCTTCCAAGGAGTAAGCATGTTTTAATTTCATGGCTCCAATCACCATCTGCAGTGATTTTGGAGCCCCCAAAAATAAAGTCTGACACTGTTTCCACTGTTTCCCCATCTATTGTACATGAAGTGATGGGACCAGATGCCATGATCTTCGTTTTCTGAATGTTGAGCTTTAAGCTAACTTTTTCCCTCTCCTCTTTCAATTTCATCAAGAGGCTCTTTAGTTCCTCTTCACTTTCTGCCATAAGGGTGGTGTCATCTGCATATCTGAAGTTATTAAACTTCCGCAAACGGAAGACAAACTCTTATAAGCAGAGAGAAATCGTATCAACGTATTACTTTTAAGGGAACATAAGTTCAAATAACAGTAGATTTCTCATTAGAAACCAAGGTGGCCAGAGGAAGCAGTACATTTTTCAAGTGCTAAAAGAACTGTCAACACAAAATTCTATATACAGTAAAAACACCCTTCAGGAATAAAAGGGAAATCATGATATTGTCAGACTAAGGAAAATTAATAGAATCTGTCACCAACAGACTTAGAAGCAAGATAAAACAACTAAAAAAGCCAACCAATATCCAGTCCTATCAAATTTACCTCAAAAAAGTTTTTTTTTTTTTTAATCATGAGTCCCTTCTTCATTTCTATTTTCCCTTCCCCTATTTCAAACGTTGATATCATACCTGTATGTATTACTTCAGTGGCCTCCAGTCTTCCCTTACCTTTGACCTCAGATCCATTCCCACATTACATAAAATAATTTTAAATACAGAATATAGAAAACTAGAGGCTTTCCAGGTGGCCTAGTGTTAAAGAATCTGCCTGACAATGCAGGAGACACTGGAAATGCAGGTTTGATCCCTGGATCAAGAAGATCCCCTGGAGGAAGAAATGACAACCCACTCTAGTATTCTTGCCTGGAAAAATCCCATGGACAGAGGAGCCTAGTGGGCTACAGTCCGTGGGGTCACAAAGAGCCGGACATGACTGAGCTACTGAGCACACACGCAGAGAAAACTAAGTATGCCACTCCTCTATTTAAAACTTCTCAATTTTTGGAGAGTCAAAGTTCTGTCTTCATTTAATTTGACCTCTGGTTAAAATATACAGTGAAAAGAAGCCACAAAAGATATATGCATATTTTGACAGTTTTAAAAATAAGAAATTGTTTAATGGATCTGACAAATTCATTTTTCTACCAGCCAAAACATATCAGAAGACAAATAATTCATTCTGGAATGAAGTTATTTATAAAGTTTTTTTTTTCTAAATATATCTAGCAAAACTGAATAATAAAATGTTTGTCTACTGATTTAAAGATTTCAGCTGCCTACACAGCTTTTTAGATTTTACCGAATACTGTTATCCTCTCATATTTTGAACTTTCTGTGTCTAAATACCCTATATTTAGCAATTATTTTATTATATAATGATCATAAATTTTGTATTTTTAAAAAGTAAAACTTAAAATCCAAGAATAAAATCAGTTTTCTTTATATTCTACGCTTTTCTAATCTCAACTTTTAAAGCCTGTCACTGAAGTTTTCCTCTTGCTATTTCTCCCTTTTCGGAATCTTTATACTAGATACTATTCATCCAAGGAGAGAAAATGTTAACAGTCTTCTCTTATGCAGTTTCTATCAAAATAGAAAGAAATTAATATTTATACAGCATCTATTATATGCCAGAAATGGTGCTAGAAATTTTCATTTATCCTATACTTTCATCCTCAACACAGTTCTATGAGCTATTGTTCTCATTTTTACAGATGAGGAAATTGAGAATCAGGAATATTAATTTACTTGCTTAAAAGTCATTGAAGTGGCTAGTGTCTGGATTCAAACCCAGGTATCCTGACTTAAGGTTCAATATTCAATAGAAATTGAATTAGCTCCTTTGGAAAATAACTTATTAGAGGCAATAGCAAAAAGGTATCACGGAGACTTAAACTCAAAGAAAGGAATGAGGTGAGATAAACAGTAAGGTTTGGAAAAAATTCTAAAAATAAGTAAATTAGGGGAGTAGGTGATTTAGATAACAAATAACTAGAAGAAAAGTCAGAAGTTTACCTGTCTACTATCGTGATGGGGAAATTTTTGAAAAATCAAGGTTCATAAGATTACATAATTAGACTATTGTGTGAAAAATCAACTAGTTATGATTAAAATAAAATTGGAGAGTAAGAAATATTTTCTAACACTTTACACCAAAAATAAGTCAAGTCAACTGTTCAGCAAGTTGTGACATGAATTTACCTCCGATGTCCTAAATAAGCCACAGGAAGGTTACCACTAGTTGAGGTAACAATCTTCAAAGATACTTTGAAGACTGTCCAAGTTAATTCAGAGGCAATATTTCTTATAAAGAAAAAAATAACCTCTAAACTCTATCTCTAGAGACGCGATGATTCTCTATTTGATGATAATACAATTCAGAACTGCAAACTTTTCACACCTGTCACTCCTCTCATATGGCTAAGCGCAAAAGCTTAGTCCTTAGGCAATAAAATACAAAAAGAATACAGCTCTTTTCAACCTGAGAAATGGTATTAAGACAAATAATCAACATGCAGGCTATTCATTCCTTAGGTCTTTCACATTCTATTTTGTATAAAAAATATATAAAAATTATATTTAACCGTATCTTAATGTTACACAAAAAATGCCATCAATGAATTAAATTTTATTGTTATGTATTAACTATTATAAAAATCCTGCATGCCATAATGAAGATCGAAGATACTGCATGCCACAACAAAGACCTGACACAGCCAAATAAATATTTATTTTAAAAGGTCGAATAAACTATTCTTTTACTGAGAAGCCTAAATATATTTAACCAATACCATGCTCATAGATAGGAAGGTTCAAAAGTGTTAAAATGTCATTTTTCTACAAAGTTGTTTATAAATTCAGTGATTCCAATAAAAATTCCAACCCAAGGAAAAACGCCAGAAAACTCTCCTCTGATGAACTGAATGAGATGATTATGGAAAGCTAAGCTTTAAGGTATTGACATTCCAGAATAAAGATTCACAGAATGAGAGTTCAAAAAAATAAATACATAATTTAAAAGACAAAAAATTAGTTATTTAAAATAAAATAATAAGATTGGAAAATGCCATTTTTTTTTTTCAGACATAGAGCCAAGAAAGATAAAAACACAAAGTAAGAGATCAAAGTTCACAGGTTTAAAGAATCATTCTAGGGGAATTCCCTGGTGGTCCAGTGGTTAGGACTCCGATCTTTCACTGCTAAGGGCCTGTGTTTATCCCTGGTTGGGGAACTAAGATTCTGCAAGCTATGCAGTGCAACTCTGTCCTCCCCCAAAAAAGAATCATTGTAGGAACACTAAAATCAGATAACCTAGTGACCAGGAGAGACACTAGAAAAAACTGAAGAGAAGCCACTGTCAAAGAAATAATCAAAGAGAATTTTCCAGAGTTCAGAAATACAAGCCTTCAGATTACACCCAGCAAAATAAATGAACAAAAACTCACATCAAGACTCAAATATCGGACTTCCCTGGTGGTACAGTAGGTAAGAATCTGCCTGTCAATGCAGGGGACATGGGTTCCATCCCTCGTCCGGGAAGATTTCACGTGCTGCAGAGCAACTAAGCCCATGCATCACAACTACTGAGCCACACTCCACAGCTCTGAAGCCTGTGCATCCTGGGTTCTGCACACTGCAACTACAGAGCCCATGTGCCTAGAGTTTGTGCTCCGCAACAAAAGAAGCCACTGCAATGAGAAGCCCATGTACCACAATGAAGAGTAGCTCCTCATGCTGCAACTAGAGAAGGCCCATGCAGCAACCAAAAGACCCAGCACAACCAAAAAAAATTAATTAATTTAATTTTTAATTAATTTGTAAAAGACTCAGATATCACTGTGAAATTTCAGATTACAACTGGTTGATTGGCATTAGACAAAATTTCAGAAATACGAAATACCAGAAAACAATGTTGAAGAACCAAAGAGCATCTTGATGAAAGTGAAAGAGGAGAGTGAAAAAGTTGGCTTAAAGCTCAACAT
>NW_011494629.1:4677255-4677754 GCF_000754665.1 Bison bison bison
GGAAAGATTGAAGGCAGGAGGAGAAGGGGACAACAGAGGATGAGATGGTTAGATGGCATCACCGACTCAATGGACATGAGTTTGGGTGAACTCTGGGAGGTGGTGATGGACAGGGAGGCCTGGCGTGCTGTGCTTCATGGGGTCACAAAGAGTTGGACATGACTGAGCAACTGAACTGAACTGAATACCTACAGAGATCTAAAAAGAAATTCTCTACAGTTGGCCAAAGCAATTACATGAGAGATCACATAAAAGACATTTTATGATATTCAAAAATACATAAAATTTATTTTCTATATATTCTGGCATACAAAGTTATTTGTTAAAATAGCTGACAGATAATATAGACAGACGGAGAAGGCAATGGCACCCCACTCCAATACTCTTGCTTGGAAAATCCCATGGACGGAGGAGCCTGGTGGGCTGCAGTCCATGGGATCACAAAGAGTCGGACACAACTGAGCAACTTCACTTTCACTTTTCACTTTCATGCACTGGA
>NW_011494629.1:4677854-4680140 GCF_000754665.1 Bison bison bison
ATGCACTGGAGAAGGAAATGTCAACCCACTCCAGTGTTCTTGCCTGGAGAATCCCAGGGACGGGGGAGCCTGGTGGGCTGCCGTCTCTGGGGTGGCACAGAGTCGGACACGACTGAAGCGACTTAGCAACAATATAGACAGATGACAAAAGTAGAAGAAACGGTGGATGTGTGCTAATGTTAATACCACACATTACAAATACTTAGAAGGTACTGTAGAAAGTTGCTGGACTAAAAATCAAAGATTAAAGTATATTATTTAAGGCTAAAAATTAATTAATAGACAAAAAATAAAAAGAGTAAAGACTACATGGAAAATGGGGCTGCTGCTAAGTCGCTTCAGTTCTGTCTGACTCTGTGCGACCCCATAGACGGCAGCCCACCAGGCCCCGCCGTCCCTGGGATTCTCCAGGCAAGAACACTGGAGCGGGTTGCCATTTCCTTCTCCAATGCATGCAAGTGAAAAGTGAAAGTGAAGTTGCTCAGTTGTGTCCGACTCTTTGTGATCCCATGGACTGCAGCCCACCAGGCTCCTCCGTCCATGGGATTTTCCAAGCAAGAGTATTGGAGTAGGGTGCCATCGCCTTCTCTGGAAAAATGGGGAGGGGGGAGTAAAAGAAAACTAAATTTCCCTTTAACATAACACAAAGTCCAAGCTGTTGATAAACTAAAAGATAATGAAGAATTAGGATTCTGGCAAAAATAATGAACTGAGCCAGTTTGAATGTCTTTTTTTTCAACACCTGGAAATTAAATATAAATTTTTGCAAAACGAGAAAAACAAAACAAAAACTGAGTATATCTCTTTTGAAAAATACAGCTGATGAATGTATTTATTATATTTTGTAAAGTTCTTTACGTAACAAATGTAAGGATTTAGGTAACAAACCATTCTTTGAATTCAGTCACAGGAAAACAGGAATCCAAAACTTCTCGTGCCCTGGGTGGGACACCTAACAGAGAAGTCAAAGTAAAACCACAGTAATGGAGAACTCCCACAACCAGTCTCCTAGGATGAACAGAGGGAAAAAGAGCCCCACTGAAGATAAGCTCAAAATAAAAAATTACAAAATGTGTGAAGAAACCGTCTACCACGAGCAAGAGCCAGAGGGAAGAACAAATAGAAGGATTAGCATCCCCCCAAAATAGAAGTCAAATAGAGTAAAAATGCCATTCAAAAAGATATTTTAAAAAATGACTAAAACTACTAAACAAATAAAAGCTAGAAACCATAAAAACCAAAAAATATAGATAAATGATCAGCTAGATTTGAAAAATATACGGAAGACCTTTTTAAAAATTTGAGTATATTCCTATGCTGTACACTGTATCCACATGACTTCTTTATTTTGACCCTCTCAATCCCCTGTACCTTTTAACCCCTTCTCCCTACTCCTTCCCTTTGGGCAACCACTAGCCTGTTCTCTGTATCTGAGTCTGTTTTGCTATGTTTGTCCTTTTATTTTTTAGATATTATATGTAAGTGAAATCATATAGTACTTGTCTTTCTCACTTAGATTTATTTCACTTAGATTATACACTGTAGGTTCACCCATGTTGTCACAAAGGGCAAGATTTCATCCTTTTTATGGCTAAGTAACATTCCATTGTATACATATATATGTATATATACATAAAGTATATATATCTATGTATGTGTGTATAATCATTATCCATTTATCAATAGACACTTAGGTTGCTTCTGTGTCATAGTTATCATACATACTGCTGCAGTGAACATACATGTATCTATTCAAATTAGTGTTTTTCATTCTCTTCAGATAAATGACCAAAAGTGAAATTGCTAGATTGTATGACAGTTGTACTTTTAATTTTTTGAGGAACCTCCATACTGGTTTTCATAGTGACTGTATTAGCTTAGATTCCTACCAACACTGCAGAATGGTTGCCTTTTCCCCATATCCTCAACAACACCTGTTATCTGTATCTGTTTTGTTTTTTTGGTAAAAGTTACCCTGACAGGTGTGAGGTGCTATCTTTCTGGTTTGATCTGCATTTCCCTGATGATTAGTCATGTTGAGCACCTCATCATGGGCCTGTTGGCCATCTGTATGTCTTCTTTGGAAAAATATCTATTTGGGACCTCTGCTGATTTCTTAAGGTTATTTGGCTTTTTTATATTGAGTTTCATGATTTCCTTATATATTTTGGATATTAACCCCTTATTGAACATACCATTTACAGTACCTTCTCCCATTCAGTAGGCTGTCTTTTTCTTTTGTTGATAGTTTTCTCCACTGTGCCAAAGCTCTTTAGTTTGATGTAG
>NW_011494629.1:4680240-4681137 GCF_000754665.1 Bison bison bison
GTAGTTACACGTTTATTTTTGTTCTTACTGTCCTTGCCCAGAAAGATTCAAAAACACTACAAAGATCAATGCCAAAGAGCTCACTGCTTATATTTTCTTCTAGGAGTTTTATGGTTTTAGGTCTAATATTAAATGTTTAATCCACATTGCATTTATTTTTGTATCTGGCATTAGAAGAGAGTCTACTTTCACTCTCTTACATCTATCTGTCCAATTTTGCCAACATCACTTATTGAAAAGACTTTGTCCAGCGTCCGAGGTCAGGGGTGGTGATGAGAGGAGTTACCCCGCGTCCGAGGCCAGGGGCAGTGGGTGGGAGGAGCTACCCCACGCCCCCACGCCCAAGGCCAGGGGCGGCGGCCGGGAGGAGCAACCCCACGCCCAAGGCCAAGGGCGATGGCCGGGAGGACCAACCCCACGTCCAAGGAGCCACGGCTGTGCGGGCACAGGAGGGCCTAGAGGAGGTATACCACGTTGAAGGTCAGGAAGGGCGGCAATGAGGAGATAACCCTCGTCCAAGGTAAGGAGCACTGGCTGTGCTTTGCTGGAGCAGCCGTGAAGAGATACCCCACGCCCAAGGTAAGAGAAACCCAAGTAAGACGGTAGGTGTTGCAAGAGGGCATCAGAGGGCAAACACACTGAAACCATACTCACAGAAAACTAGTCAGTCTAATCACACTAGGACCACAGCCTTGTCTAACTCAATGAAACTAAGCCATGCCTGTGGGGCAACCCAAGATCAGCGGGTCATGGTGGAGAGATCTGACAGAATGTAGCCCACTGGAGAAGGGAATGGCAAACCACTTCAGTATTCTTGCCTTGAGAACTCCATGAAAAGTATGAAAAGGCAAAATGATAGGATATTGAAAGAGAAACTCCCCAGGTCAGTAGGTGCCC
>NW_011494629.1:4681237-4681777 GCF_000754665.1 Bison bison bison
GGTGATTGCAGCCATGAAATTAAAAGACATTTACTCCTTGGAAGGAAAGTTATGACCAACCTAGACAGCATATTAAAGAGCAGAGACATTACTTCGTCAACACAGGTCCGTCCAGTCAAGGCTATGGTTTTTCCAGTAGTCATGTATGGATGTGAGAGTTGGACTATAAAGAAAGCTGAGCGCTTAAGAATTGATGCTTTTGAACTGTGGTGTTGGAGAAGAGTCTTGAGAGTCCCTTGGACTGCAAGGAGATCCAACCAGTCCATCCTAAAGGAAATCAGTCCTGAATATTCATTGGAAGGACTGATATTGAAGCTGAAACTCCAGTATTTTGACCATCTGATGTGAAGAGCTGACTCATTTGAAAAGACCCTGATGTTGGGAAAGATTGAAGGCAGGAGGAGAAGGGGACAACAGAGGATGAGATGGTTAGATGGCATCACCGACTCAATGGACATGAGTTTGGGTGAACTCTGGGAGGTGGTGATGGACAGGGGGGCCTGGCGTGCTGTGCTTCGATGGGGTCACAAAGAGTTGGAC
>NW_011494629.1:4681877-4683073 GCF_000754665.1 Bison bison bison
TATGAAAAGGCAAAATGATAGGATATTGAAAGAGAAACTCCCCAGGTCAGTAGGTGCCCAATATGCTACGGGAGATCAGTGGAGAAATACCTCCAGAAAGAATGAAGGGATGGAGCCAAAGCAAAAACAATACCCAGCTGTGGATGTGACTGGTGATAGAAGCAAGGTCCGATGCTGTAAAGAGCAATATTGCATAGGAACCTGGAATGTCAGGTTCATGAATCAAGGCAAATTGGAAGTGGTCAAACAAGAGATGGCGAGAGTGAATGTTGACATTCTAGGAATCAGTGAACTGAAATGGACTGGAATGGGTGAATTTAACTCAGATGACCATTATATCTACTACTGAGGGCAGGAGTCCCTCAGAAGAAATGGAGTGGCCATCATGGTCAACAAGAGAGTCCGAAATGCAGTACTTGGATGCAATCTCAAAAACGACAGAATGATCTCTGTTCATTTCCAAGGCAAACCATTCCATATCACAGTAATCCAAGTCTATGCTCTAACCAGTAATGCTGAAGAAGCTGAAGTTGAACGGTTCTATGAAGACCTACAAGACCTTTTAGAACTAACACCCAAAAAAGATGTCCTTTTCATTATAGGGGACTGGAATGCAAAAGTAGGAAGTCAAGAAAACCCTGGAGTAACAGGCAAATTTGGCCTTGGAATACGCAATGAAGCAGGGCAAAGACTAATAGAGTTTTGCCAAGAAAATGCACTGGTCATAACAAACACCCTCTTCCAACAACACAAGAAAAGACTCTATACATGGACTTCACCAGATGGTCAACACCGAAATCAGATTGATTATATTCTTTGCAGCCAAAGATGGAGAAGCTCTATACAGTCAGCAAAAACAAGACCAGGAGCTGACTGTGGCTCAGATCATGAACTCCTTATTGCCAAATTCAGACTTAAATTGAAGAAAGTAGGGAAAACCACTAGACTATTCAGGTATGACCTAAATCAAATCCCTTATGATTATACAGTGGAAGTGAGAAATAGATTTAAGGGCCTAGATCTGATAGATAGAGTGCCTGATGAACTATGGAATGAGGTTCCAATGACATTGTACAGGAGACAGGGATCAAGACCATCCCCATGGAAAAAGAAATGCAAAAAACCAAAATGGCTGTCTGGGGAGGCCTTACAAATAGCTGTGAAAAGAAGAGAAGTGAAAAGCAAGGAGAAAAGGC
>NW_011494629.1:4683497-4701822 GCF_000754665.1 Bison bison bison
AAGCATCTATTTCTGCTTTATTGACTATGCCAAAGCCTTTGACGGTGTGGATCACAATAAACTGTGGAAAATTCTGAAAGAGATGGGAATACCAGACCACCTGATCTGCCTCTTGAGAAATTTGTATGCAGGTCAGGAAGCAACAGTTAGAACTGGACAGGGAACAACAGACTGTTCCAAATAGGAAAGGGAGTTCGTCAAGGCTGTATATTGTCACCCTGTTTATTTAACTTATACGCAGAGTACATCATGAGAAACGCTGGACTGGAAGAAACACAAACTGGAATCAAGATTGCCGGGAGAAATATCAATCACCTCAGATATGCAGATGACACCACCCTTATGGCAGAAAGTGAAGAGGAACTAAAAAGCCTCTTGATGAAAGTGAAAGTGGAGAGTGAAAAAGTTGGCTTAAAGCTCAACATTCAGAAAACAAAGATCATGGCATCTGGTCCCACCACTTCTTGGGAAATAGATGGGGAAACAGTGTCAAGAGTTTATTTTTCTGGGCTCCAAAATCACTACAGATGGTGACTGCAGCCATGAAATTAAAAGACACTTACTCCTTGGAAGGAAAGTTATGACCAACATAGATAGCATATTCAAAAGCAGAGACATTACTTTGCCAACAAAGGTTCGTCTAGTCAAGGCTATGGTTTTTTCTGCGGTCATGTATGGATGTGAGAGTTGGACTGTGAAGAAGGCTGAGTGCCGAAGAATTGATGCTTTTGAACTGTGGTGTTGGAGAAGACTCTTGAGAGTCCCTTGGACTGCAAGGAGATCCAACCAGTCCATTCTGAAGGAGATCAGCCCTGGGATTTCTTTGGAAGGAATGATGCTAAAGCTGAAACTCCAGTACTTTGGCCACCTCATGAGAAGAGTTGACTCATTGGAAAAGACTCTGATGCTGGGAGGGATTGGGGGCAAGGGGAGAAGGGGATGACAGAGGATGAGATGGCTGGATGGCATCACTGACTCGATGGACGTGAGTCTGAGTGAACTCCGGGAGTTGGTGATGGACAGGGAGGCCTGGTGTGCTGCGATTCATGGGGTCGCAAAGAGTCAGAAACGACTGAGTGACTGATCTGATCTGATCTGAATATTCTGGCTGCTTTATGATAGATTAGTTGACCATATAAATGTGGGTTTATTTATGGGCTCTGTATTCTATTCCACTGATCCATGTGTCTGGTTTCGTACCAGTACCATACTTTTTGACTATTATGGCTTTGTATACCACACAAATTTGATTCTGAAATCAGGAAGCAAGACGAACTCTAGCCTTGTACATTCTCAAGCTCTCTTTGGCTATCTGGGGTCTTCTGTGGTTCCATACAAATTTTGGGACTATCTGTTCTGTGAAAAATGCAATGGGTATTTTGACAGTGATTGTACTGAACATGAAGATTACTTTGGGCTATATGGACATTTTAACAATGTTAATTCTTTCATTAGTGTGGTGTACTTTTCCATTTATTAGTGTTCAATTTCTTTTATATTTGTGTTATAGTTTTCAGTGAATATGTGATTTACCTCCTTGGTTAAATTATTTCTAACCATTTTACCCCGGAGAAGGCAATGGCAACCCACTCCAGTACTCTTGCCTGGAAAATCCCATGGACGGAGGAGCCTGGTGGGCTGCAGTCCATGGGGTCGCTAAGAGTTGGACACGACTGAGCAACTTTAGTTCCACTTTTCACTTTCCTGCATTGGAGACAGAAATGGCAACCCAGTCCAGTGTTCTTGCCTGGAGAATCCCAGGGACGGGGGAGCCTGGTGGGCTGCTGTCTATGGGGTCGCACAGAGTCGGACACGACTGGAGTGACTTAGCAGCAGCAGCAGCAACTATTTTATTCTTTCTGATGTAGTTGTAAAAGAAATTGTTTACTTAATTTCTCTGGTAGCACATTATTTGTGTATAGAAATGCAGCAGACTTCTGTGTGATAATACTGTCTCCTGCAACCTTGTTGTTGTTGTTTAGTTTCTAAGTCATGTCCAACTCTTTGCAGCCCCATGGACTGTAAGCTCACCGGGCTCCTCTGTGCATGGGATTTTCCAGGCAAGAATACTGGAGTGGGTTGCTATTTCCTCCCTCAGGGGTTTTCTCAACCCAGGGATCCAACCTGCATCTCCTGCTTGGCAGGCAGATTCTTTACCTCTGAGCCACCAGGGAAGCATTCTGCAACTTTACTGAATTCATTTATTAGTTCTTACAGTTTTCTGGTAGTCTCTTCAGGGTTTTCTATATATAGAATCATGATATCTGCAAATAGCGACAGTTTTGCTTCTTCTGTTCCTATTTGGATGCCTTTTATTTATTTTTCTTACCCGATTACTGTGGCCAGGAATCACTGCACCATGTTGAATACAACTGGTAAGAGTGGGTGTCCTTGTTTTGTTCCTAACCTTAGAGGAAAAGTTTTAAGCTTTTTACCACTGAGTATATTATTGGCTGTTGGTTTTTCATATATGGCCTTTATTATGTTACATTCCCTCTATAACCACTTTATTGAAGGTTTTTATGATAAACAGACATTGAATTTTGTCAAAATCTTTTTCTGCATCTATTGAGTTGATCATACGATTTTTCTTCTTCAATGTGTTAATGTGATCTATCGCATTGATTGATTTGTGGGTATTGACTCCTACTTGCATCCCTGGGATAAATCTTACTTCATCATGGTGTTTAATCCTTTCAACTATTATTGAATTCCATGTGCTAATATTTGTTGAAGATTTTTAGATCTCATCAGGTATCACTGCCTTGTGATTTTCTTTTTTGTGTGATACCTTTGTCTGGTTTTGGTATCAGGGTTAATGCTGGCCTTGTAAAATGAGTTTGAAAGTGTTTCTTTTGCTTCAATATTTTTGGAATAGTTGGACAAGACTAGGGATTATCTGTTCTTTGTTTGGCCAAGCCACTTGACTTATGGGATCTTAGTTCCCCAACCAGAGATCAAACCTGGGCCCCCTGTGGTGGAAGCATGAAGTCCTAACCACTGGACATCCAGGAAAATCCCAACTGGTTCTTTAAATACTTGATAGAATTCCTCTGTGAAGCCATCTGATTCTGGACTTTTGTTTGTTAAGAGTTTTTTGACTACTGATTCAATTTCATTATAGCAATCAGTCAGTTCAGATATTTTATTTCTTCCTGATTCAGTCTTTGAAGACTGTATGTTTCTAGGAATTTACACATTTTTTTCCAGGTTGTCCAATCTGTTGGCACATAATTGTCTACAGCAGTTTCTTATGAGTGTTTGTATTTCTGTGATATTGGTTGTAACTTCTCTTTTATCTCTGATTTTATTGATAGGTGTATGCTGCTGTTCAGTTGCCCAGCTGTGTCTGACTCTTTGTGAACCCATGGACTGCAGCATGCCAGACTTCCCTGTCCCTCACTATCTCCCAAAGTTTGCCCAAGTTTCTGTCCATTGCATTGTTGATGCCATCCAGCCATCTTATCCTCTGACACCCTCTTCTCCTTCTGCCCTCAATCTTTCCCAGCATCAGGGACTTTTCCAATGAGCGAGCTATTAGCATCAGGTGACCAAAATACTGCAGCATCAGCCCTTCCAATGAGTATTTGGGGTTGATTTCCTTTAAGATTGACTGGTTTGATCTCTTTGTTGTCCAAGGGACTCTCAGGAGTCTTCTCCAGCACCACAGTTCAAAGGCATCAATTCTTTGACATTCTACCTTTTTGGTCCAGTTCTTACAACTGTATGTGACCACTGGGAAGACCATAGACTTGACTATAGGGACCTTTGTTGGCTGAGTAATGTCTCTGCTTTTCAACACACTGTCTAGGTTTGTCATAGCTTTTCTGAAAAGAAGCAATCGTCTTCTGATTTCATGGCTGCATCACTATCTGCAGTGATTTTAGAGCCCAAGAAGAGGAAATCTGTCACTGCTTCCACCTTTTCCCTTCTATTTGCCATGAAGTAATGGAGCCAGATACCATGATCTTAGCTTTTTTAATATTTAGTTTTAAGCCAGATTTTTCACTCTTCACCTTCACTCTCCTCAAGAGGCTCTTTAGTTCCTCTTCACTTTCTGCCATTAGTGAGATATCATCTGCATATCTGAGGTTGTTGATGTCTCCTGCCTATCTTGATTCTAGCTTAACTCATCCAGTCAGGTATTTCTCATGGTGTGCTCAGTTTATAGTTTAAATAAACAGGGTGACAGCGGACAGCCCTGTGGTATTCCTTTCTCAATCCTGAACCAATTGTTCCCTACAGGGTTCTAACTGTTGCTTCCTGACCCACATACAGGTTTCTCAAGAGAGAGGTAAGATGGTCTGGTACTCCTACCTCTTTAAGAACTTTTCACAGTTTGTTATGATCCACATAGTCAAAGGCTTTAGCGCAGTCAATGAAACAGAGGTAGATATTTTTCTGATACTCCCTTGCTTTCTCTATGATCCACCAAATGTTGGCAACCTGATCTCTGGCTCTTCTGCCTTTTCTAAACCCAGCTTGAACATATGGAAGTTCTTGGCTCATGTAATGCTGAAGCGTAGCATGAAAGAGTTTAATTAGGGCCTTACTAGCATAGCATGGGAAATGAGTGCAACTGTCAGATGGTTCAAAGATTATTTAATACTACTATAGGTGTATACTTACTGACACATTTTGTTAACTGTTTTCTGCTTGCTTTTGTAATATTTTTTGCTCTTCTTTTAGTCTCTTCCCTTGTGGTATGATAACTTTCTTTAGTATTATGTTTGGGTTCCTTTCCCTTTTATTTTTCTGTATCTATTGCAAATTTTTGGTTTATGATTATCATGAGGTTCATATATACTGACATGTGTGTGTATATATACATATGTATATATACATACACATATACATATATACACACACACACACACACATGCTGTTTTTGTTTTTCAGTCACCCAGTCTTGACTGAATCTTTGAGACCCCACGGACTACAGTACACCACCTCTCTGTCCCATACCATTTCTCAAAATTTGCCCAAGTTCGTATCCATTGCATTGGTGATGCTATCGAGCCATCTCATCCTCAGATGCCCTCTTCTCCTTTTGCCCTCAATCTTTCCCAGCATCAGGGACTTTTCCAATCTGAGTCAGCTGTTTGCATGAGATGACCAAAATACTGGAGCTTCCGCTTCAGCATCAGTCTTTCCAATGAGTATTCTGGGTTGATTTCCCTTAAGATTGACTGGTTTGATCTCTTTGCTGTCCATGGGACTTTCAGGAGTCTTCTCCTATACCATAATTCAAAGGCATCAATTCTTTGGTATTCTGCCTTATTTATGGTCCAGCTCAATATATACACACATACATATATGTATACTTACATATACATTTATATACACAATTTTATATATGTATATACACACACATTATATAAATCTGTTTAAAAATGACAGTTGCTTAAGTTCGAATGCTTTTAAGCACTGCATTTTTACTCCCCCACTCCATGTTTTATGTTTTGAATACCATATTTTATATCTTTCTATTTTTTGTATCACCTAACTACTTAATGTAGTTGTAGTTATTTTTACAACTTTTCCTTTTTAAAAAAATCGAAGCATATTTGATTCAGAATGTTGTGTTAGTTTCTGATATAAAGTGATTCAGTTATATATTTTTTCAGATTCTTTTTCATTTTAAATATTGAAGATAGTTCTGCAACTTCTGTCTTTTAATCTTCATTCTACCCCTTTTTAAGGGTTTGAACTGCTGCCTTTACTATATATTTGTCTTTATTAGTGAGTTTTTTTTCTTTCATATATTTTGTTATTTCTGGTTATGGCCTTTTCCTTTCACTTGAAGAAGATCCTTTCACATTTGTTATAGGATCCATTTTGTGATGATGAACTTTTAGCTTCTGCTTGTGTGGCAAACTTCTTCTCTCCTTCAATTCTGAATGATAGCCTTGCTGGTGAAGTATTCTTGGCTGTAAGTTTTTTTTTCATTTCAGTACTTTAAATATAATGTGTTACTCCCTCCTGTCCTATAAAGTTTTGCTGAAAAATCAGCTGACAGGACTTCTAAACACAAAAAATAGATTTTAAAATTAAAAATTCAATGGACAGATTAAATAGCAATTTGCAATATAGCTGAAGGGATAATTAGGAACTTTATGGCAGAGCTTATCAAATTAGACTACAGGTGAGCAGAACAGGAATGAAAGATTCATGAAAAATCTTTCATGAAAAAAAGTCATGATAAATTCTGTACTATTTGAACTGTTGTTGAAGGTATTTATTACCTTTAAAACATTATTTAAAAGTTAAGAATGCTTATATGTGTTTGATAAAACTTAGCTGAAGACAGTGTTCTATGTCATTTAATACTGAGTATTTAAGGACTCACGTGTGAAATTCCTCTTGAATTCATTCACAGGTAAATGGAAATCTAGAGCTTCTCAGGCCTTAGCTTTAAGAATTCAAGAATAATTTTAGTCCTCAGCAATAAAGTAGCTCACCCACCACATATATTTGATTTCTCACTGTAATTTTTCTGTTTTTTGGCCATGCTGTATAACTTGTGCAACCTTAGTTCCTTTACCGGGGACTGAACATATCCCACGGCAGTAAAAGCACTAAGTCCTAATCATAGGACCTCCAGGGAATTTCCAAAGCAATTTTTTTTTTTACTTACTTTTTCCCTCTTTGTATTTTATATGTTTTTTTTAAAGTCCCTTGAGATTAATTTCAAAAATATACAAACAGCTCATAAAGCTCAATATCAAGAACAACAACTAACAATCCAATCAAAAAAATGGGCAGAAGACCTAACCAGACATTTCTTCAAAGAAGACATACAGATGGCCAACAGGCACATAAAAAAATGTGTAAAATCACTAATTATTAGATAAATGCAAATCAAAACTACAATGAGGTATCTATCACTTTACTCCATTCAGAATGGCCCTCATCAAAAAGTCTACAAATAATAAATGCTGGAGACAGAAAAGGGAACCCTCCTACACTGTTGGTGGGAATGTAAACTGGTATAATCACGATGAAAAACAGTGTAACTACCATATGATCCTACAATTCCACTCCTGGGCATATATCTGGAGAAAACTATTATTGGAAAAGATACATCCATCCCAGTGTTCACTGCAGGACTATCTATAAGAGCCAAGACATGGAAGTAACTTAAATGTCCATCCACAGATGAATGGATAAATTCATATATATACAATGCAGCAACATGAATGGACTTTGAGGTTATCTTACTAAGTAAGCCAGATAAAGATAAATATCATATGATATCACTTATACATGGAATTAAAAAAAAGATACAAATGAACTCATATTTAAAACAGAAAAAGACTCACAGATCAAGGGAGGGGAGGGATATGTTAGGAGGATGGGATTAACATATATACACTACTATAGAGAAGACAGATAACCAACAAGAACCTACTGTATAGCATAGAGAACTATATTCAGTATTTTGCAGTAACATAAAAGGGAAAAGAACCTGAAAAATAATATAGGTTATTGAATCTTTCTACTGTATACCTGAAACTTACATGAAATTGTAAGTCAACTATACTACAATCTTGAATAAATAAATAAATAAATAAACGTCCTTTAAAATTCTTTTTGAAAGACAGTGGGAGTATATCTATAAAATACTTATTATATTAGATGTTAAAAAGTTACAGATTTGTCACCCCTGCCAAAAGAGACTAATCTTCTCAGGTGTTTATATCAACTTAAATTTTTTCTAAAGTACGTGTATGTCTTAAAAAGTTCACTGAGATTCATAAACAGGTGTTAGAACTGATTTAGCTTTATAAAACCTATAAATGTTCAGCTGCTCTCCTTGAGACCAGGTAGAGACAGAGGAGGGAAACTCCTGGTCCATTAAGCCTTCCTTATGGGTTCTCAAGGGTTCCTTGACCACAGTTTGAAAATCACTGACACGTGACTCTCAACTATTCAATTAATAACTTGATTATTCAACTAAGTCTGACTGTTGTAACTACAACACACAAGTCAAAAAACTATAGAATATTTCAATGAAGAAGCAGCCACTTTTCGGATATTTTAAAAAATAAAGCCAGACATATAAAGAGGATGAGAATAATGGAACTGACAGAGAAGTTTAGATAAAACTCAATATTGTTATCCCAGTCAACATTAATAGCATTTTTGTTGCTTCTCCTTAAAGCTAAATGAAACACAGCAATAGAAGCATAATCACTGAAAATCCAGTAACAGTTTAAGGATTATCTTAAATCTTAAGAGCAATTAGATAGAAATCAAGTTATAAAATTTTATTTTCTTACATTGTAGAGACAAGGCAAATGTTTACATCTTGAGTACTGTTGAATTCTTTCACAATCTTGATTCTTTCCTCTGATTTTGTACTTCCATCAAGTCGTCGGTAATCCAGTCCAGATGCCATACAGTACTGCTGCAGCACATCAAGCAACTAGAGGAGAGATCAGAGACATGCAAAGATAAACTCATGGTTTAATAAGTGTCATACCATTATACAGATGAGCTGTACTAAGTATTAATATCTCTGTTCACAGTTTCTTTCTTACAATTACAAGGGCAACAAATATTTTTCTAATTT
Organism: Bison bison bison; assembly: GCF_000754665.1. Classification (NCBI taxonomy): domain Eukaryota; kingdom Metazoa; phylum Chordata; class Mammalia; order Artiodactyla; family Bovidae; genus Bison; species Bison bison. The sequence continues at coordinate 4,692,073 of NW_011494629.1, forward strand.
CTGACTCATATATCTTCCTACTATTATACTGAAACTGACTTTAACATTTGGCAACCTTTGTGTTAAAAAAAGAAAAATCAATCTTTCAAGGGAAAAAACCCGATCTTTAGCTTTCTAAACCAAAAAACAAAAAAAAAGGAATAAAAAGAAAAGTATTGGCTAACTCATTTATCTAATTATATTAATTATTTTTGCTATAGTCCACATTCTAAAATATCTTAAATATCTTAAAAGAACATTTTAATTATTAACAAAAACATCTAAGTAGAGAATTAGAAATCTATCTTTATGTTTGCTATTTCATAATAAGTAATTCTGATATCAGAGAAGGCAATGGAGATTTAAGTATCTGTTTTAAAAGTTGTTTACCTCATTACCATTTCCTACAGAAATTATTAAGAAGCAGAAGATACTAGGAAGAGGTGGTAAGAATATACAGAAGAACTATACAAAAGTTCTTCATGACCCAGATAATCACGATGGTATGATCACTCACGTAGAGCCAGACATCCTGGAATGTGAAGTCAAGTGGGTCTTAAGAAGCATCACTACGAACAAAGCTAGTGGAGATGATGGAATTTCAGTTGAGCTATTTCAAATCCTAAAAGATGATGCTGTGAAAGTGCTGCACTCAATATGCCAGCAAATTTGGAAAACTCAGCAGTGGCCACAGGACTGGAAAAGGTCAGTTTTCATTCCAATCCCAAAGAAAGGCAATGCCAAAGAATGCTCAAACTACAGCACAATTGCACTCATCTCACATGCTGACAAAATAATACACAAAATTCTCCAAGCCAGGCTTCAGCAATATGTGAACTGTGAACTTCCAGATGTTCAAGATGGATTTAGAAAAGGCAGAGGAACCAGAGATCAAATTGCCAACATTCGCAGGATCATCGAAAAAGCAAGAGAGTTCCAGAAAAACATCTACTTCTGCTTTATTGACTATGTCAAAGCCTTGCCTACGTGGATCACAACAAACTGTAGAAATTTCTTAAAGAGATGGAAACACCAGACCACCTGACCTGCCTCCTGAGGAATCAGTATGCAGGTCAAGAGGCAACAGTCAGAAATGGACATGGAACCACAGACTGGTTCCAAATAGGGAAAAGGAGGACATCAAGGCTGTATATTGTCACCCTGCTTATTTAACGTATATGCAGAGTACATCATGAGAAATGCTGGACTGGATGAAGCACAAGCTGGAATCAAGTTTGCCAGGAGGAAAATCAATAACCTCAGATATGCAGATGACACCACCCTTATGGCAGAAAGTGAAGAGGAACTCAAAAGCCTCTTGATGAAAGTGAAAGAGGAGAGTGAAAAAGTTCGCTTAAAGCTCAACATTCAGAAAACAAAGATCATGGCATCTGGTCCTATCACTTGATGGGAAACAGTGACAGACTTTATTTTTTGGACTCCAAAATCACTGCAGATGGTGACCGCAGTCATGAAATTAAAAGATGCTTGCTCCCTGCAAGATAAGTTATAACCAACCTAGACAGCATACTAAAAAGCAGAGATATTACTTTGCCAACAAAGGTCCATCTAGTCAAAGCTATGGTTTTCCCAGTAGTCATGTAGGGATGTGAGAGTTGGACTATAAAGAAAGCTGAGCGCCAAAGAATTGATGCTTTTGAACTGTGATGTTGGAGAAGATTGTTGAGAGTCTCTTGGACAGCAAGGAGATCCAACCAGTCCATCCTAAAGGAAATCAGTCCTGAGTATTCACTGGAAGGACGGATGCTGAAGCTGAAACTCCAATATTCTGGCCACCGGATGCAAAGAACTTACTCAATTGAAGAGACTCTGATGCTGGGAATGATTGAAGGTGGGAGGAGAAGGGGATGGTTGGATGGCATCACCAACTCAATGGACAGGAGCTTGAGTAAGCTCCAGGAGTTGGTGATGGATAGGGAAGCCTGGCATGCTGCAGTCCATGGGGTCGGAAAGAGTTGGACATGACTGAGTGAGTAAACTGAACTGAACTGAACTAACGGAAGATACGTAAGTAGTAAATGTGGCTGGATGCTTTTTTTACCTCTTTAAGATACAGAGATCTCTTTATAGACTTTTAAGCCTCAGGAACTAGACCTGAGTCAATCAAAAATATGCTCCAGACAAAACTCACCTTGGTGGAAAAGGAGAAAAGAAGAACTTTATCTTTGTTTTTCCTGCAATGATTTAAAAGCTGCTGAAGAACCTGGAAGAGAACCACAAGAACATCAGTGAACCAGTTTCACTAAAAAGTATACTTTATATACATAAACATCACTTAAGAATTTTTTTAAAAATTATTTTATACAATATAATCTGAGTAATCTTTGATAATTCCCTTCATTTTTTCCAAGTTTAAAGTATTAGATATTACATGAAATTCATCATCATATTATTAAAAATGAGGTAAATTAAATTGCTCAAGGACTTAGTTCATCTCATCTGGATTAATAAAAAGGAAGCATTTTAGATTATGAGATGCATTTAAATGGATTAATTTAATTTCCAAAAACACTTTTTTATACTTACAGTATGTTCAGAAACTAAATTACAGAACAGTATTTCTTTTAGGACTTGGGCCTAGATATCCACCTAATATCAAGAAAACTAGAGATATCAAGGGAATATTTCATGCAAGGATGGGCACAATGAAGGACAGAAATGGTATGGACCTAACAGAAGCAGAAGAGATTAAGAAAAGGTGTACACAGAAGGACTGTACAAAAAAAGGTCTTAATGACCCAGATAACCGCAATGGTGCAGACACTTACCTAGAGCCAGACACCCTGGAGTGTTAAGTCAAGTGAGCCTTAGGAAGCATTACTAATTACTATGAATAAAGCTAGTGGAGGTAACAGAACTGCAGCTGAGTTATTTATAATCCTAAAAGACAATGCTGTTAAAGTGCTGTACTCAATATGTCAGCAAATTTGGAATACTCAGCAGTGGCACAGGACTTCTGCCTCATTGACTAGGCTAAGGCCTTTGACTCTGTGGATCAGTAGAAACTATAGAAAATTCTTAAGGAGATGGGAGTACCATACCATCTTATCTGCCTCCTGAGAAACCTGTATGTGGTTCAAGATGTAATAGGCAGAACAAGACATGGAACAATTGACTGATTCAGTATTGAGAAAGGCATTAAGACAAGGCTGTATATTGTTACACTGCTTATTTAACTTCTGTGCAGAGTATATCATGCGAAATGCTGGGCTAGACGAAGCCCAAGTTGGAATCAAGATTGCCGGGAGAAATATCAACAACCTCAAATATATATATTGTACCATTCTAATGGCGTAAAGTGAAGAGGAACCAAAGAGCCTCTTGATGAGAGTGAAGAGGAGAGTGAAAAAGCTGGCTTGAAACTCAACATTAATAAAAACTAAGATCATGGCTTAGTCGGGGCTTCCCTGGTTGGCTCAGAGGGTACAGCGTCTGCCTGCAATGTGGGAGACCTGAGTTTGATCCCTGGGTTGTGAAGATCCCCTGGGGAAGGAAATGGCAACCCACTCCAGTATTCTTGCCTGGGAAATCCCATGGACGGAGGAGCCTGGTAGTCTACAGTCCTATGCCTGGAGAATCCCATGGACAAAAGAGACTGGCAGGCTACATACACCCCATGGGGTCGTAAAGAGTTGGACACGACTGAACAACTCACACACACATACACAAGATCATGGCATCCAGTCCCATCACTTCATGGCAAAATGAAAGGTAAAAAGTGAAAGTAGTGATAGATTTTCTTTTCTTGGGCTGCAAAATCACTGCAGTGACTGCAGCCATGAAATCAGAAGGCACTTGCTCCTTGAAAATAAAGCTATGACAAACCTAGATTGCATGCTAGAAAGCAGAGACATCACTGTGCCTACAAAGCTATGGTTTTTCCAGTAGTCATGTACAGTTGTGAGAGGTGGACCATAAAGAGGCTGAGTGCTGAAGAATTGATGTTTCTGAATTGTAGTGCTAGAGAAAGAAGACTTTTGAGAGTCCCTTGGACTGCAAGGAGATCCAATCAGTCAATCCAAAAGGAAATTGATCATGAATGTTCATTGGAAGGAATGATGCTGAAGCTAAAGCTTTGACCATCTGATGCGAAGAGCCGATTCATTGGAAAAGACCCTGATGCTGGCAAAGATTGAAGGCAAAATGAAGTGACAAGAGAATGAGATAGATGGATAGCATTACCAACTCAATGGACATGAATTTGAGCCAACTCCAGGAGATAATGGATGGCAGAGGAGCATGGATTGCTACAGGTCCATGCTGTTGCAAAGAGTAGGACATAACTTAGAGACTGAACAATAACAAATTTATTTTAGTAAGTATTCAAATTTTCTTTAAGTATATGTAATAAAATGTGTTTAATTACACCTAGGTTCTAAAAACTCTGATATTTATTTTCTACAATAATCAGTCAGATATATACCTCTTCTCATTTTATCCCCTCTGTTTCTCTATTACAGTAAATCCTGAATTCCAGATTTGATTTTGACGCCAAAATGCCAATAACTTGCCCCCATATGCAGTGTGTTTAGAGAGGAAGCAAATAATCCAAAGCCTGTGTAATAGTAGTAATACTGTTATTTTTAAAACAGGCACTTACACATCTGGCAATGACAGCTCCAAACACTGTGGAAAAGAAAACCACAAAGGAAAGAAAAGAAATTTTCTGTACTAAGCAAAAGGTTTTTCTGAACTATATAATAAAGACAACCCGTTTTATTTCAGCTCAATTCAGTTCAGTCACTCAGTCGTGTCTGACTCTTTGTGACCCCATGAATCGCAGCATGCCAGGCCTCCTTGTCCATCACCAATTCCCAGAGTCCACCCAAACCCACGTCCATCGAGTCAGTGATGCCATCCAACCATTTCATCCTCTGTCATGCCCTTCACCTCCTGCCCTCAATCTTTCCCAGCATCAGGGTCTTTTCAAATGAGTCAGCTCTTCGCATCAGGTGGCCCAAGTATTGGAGTTTCAGCTTCAACATCAGTCCTTCCAATGAACACCCAGGACAGATCTCCTTTAGGATGGACTGGTTGGATCTCCTTGCATAAATATTTAAACTTTAAAATACATCATCCTTGCATATATGCAAACTGAAAGAACAACAACTTACCTTCATTTTTCCACTGTATTTTGGGTCAGAAAGTGTTTCAAAGGCTGCATCTTTGCTTTTTTGCACAAAATCTGGGAATCTGGAAAATACCTGATCACATATCCTTTTGATAAGTGTTTCCTTAAGGGGAAAAGGAAGAAGAAAAGAAATCTCAGCATTTTTAAACCTGTATAATTTGAAAATATTTATAAAAAATATATTTAGAAGGAATGTATTAGGTTGAAAGTTTTGCCTTCTTTAATTCAAAATACCTTAAAGTGATATGTTAAACATGTAAGGCTTTGAGGAGTTCTGAGATAGTGATATGGTTACTAATTTTACTGTTACTTTTTTAAGATTTTCAAAATAAGTAACTGAATACTTCTCAAAGAGTAGTCTTTTAAAATTACATTTTAACAGCCTCAAGCCTATCACACAAAAGCAAAATATGAAAAGTATACAAAAAGCTTTTAAAAAGATCTTTTTATTTACATTGTGCTTTAGACACAACTGACATGACTAAAGCCAATGATTCCATGTGTGTCTAAATTTTGAAATTACTCATTTTTACTAAATATTTAATACACGGATTATAAAGCCTCATTTTAATACAATAGATTAGATAAACATAATAGATACATTATTAGTGGAATTACAATGGACTCATCAAATATCTTTAGTTGGTAATATATCAAAAGTTATTAGGAAAATGAAAATAATATGAACATATCAGAGGCATAAAAAAGATTTAAGGTTAACTTTTCTTACTTTGATTAAAAATTTAAAGGCATAAACTTCTCTGACATCTAAATTAAAAAACAAGCAAGTCAGTTACCTCTTAAATTTCATACAAAGATAACTTAAGGATATTTGGCTAAGAAATTTTATACCAAATATACTAAATAGCATCACAAAGAAATTTAAAAAGCCAACCCAAACCTGTTGTCTAGAGGTGCTAGCAGTCTGCAGTAATGCCACATGGTTAGCTACCTTCTGAAGGACTGCAAGGTAACTGAAATACAAGGTTTTCACTGTTTCGCCCTGTGAATTGGTCTGTAACCATAAAAGTACAGAAAATAAAAATAAGCAAGGGACTAACATGGCTATGTAACTAATTACACCAAAAATATATCACTTACAATAATATTTATTATCCGGCTTTTATCAGCACAATATTATCCGGTTATCAGCACAATACAAGAAAATAATGGTCAAATGATACACAAAATATCCATGAATCACTAATGTGGAATTGTACTTTTGGTAAACCATAACACAATGATGTTTTTAATAAAAGAGTAGAGAAAGTCCTCATTCCAGGAAGTATACACGGTGACACAGCTTCTACAGATAAAAAAACCACATGAGGAAAAGTTATATTACCTGCTACTTACTCTGATACTAGAATTGAGTACTTTGTAATCAAAAACAAGACAGTAAAGATATCATGTAATGTGCTTAGTCACTCAGTTGTGTCAGACTCTGCAACCCCATGGATTGTAGCCCATCAGGCTCCTCTGTCCATGGGGATTCTCCAGGCAAGAATACTAGAGGCATTGCCATGCTCTCCTCCAGGGGATCTTCCCAACCCAGGGAGTGAACCCAGGTCTCCCGCATTACAGGAGGATTCTCTATCATCTGAGCTACCAGGAAAACATACCACACTGAAATACTTACCTTATAACAACAATTTCTTCTTTTCTGGCCACTGTTGCAGGTACAAGGCTCAGAAGACTGAAGTATCAAAGACACATCTTCGGTTTCTAATACTGTTTGATAGACAGCTTTTTGAAAATCTGTCAGAGAACAATATACCATCTGTCAAGATAAAATAGAAGGTAGCTATTAGTATTTTTATAGCAATGATAATTACAATGCACATCGGGTTTCACAGACTGTAAGAGTGAAAATTGCTCATAAACTGTAATTTTTCTTACATGATTAGCCCATGTAATCATTATATGGGCTTCCCAGGTGGCACTCGTGGTAAAGAACCTGCCTGCCAACGCAGGAGACGTGGATTCGATCCTGGAGTTAGGAAGATCCCCTGAAGGGCATGGCAACCTACTCCAGTATTTTTGCCTGGAGAATCCCATAGACCGAGGAGCCTGGGGGGCTATGGTCCATAGGTTCACAAAGAGTCAGACACTACTGAGGCAACTTAGTGCACATCACTGTATAACAGAAAAACACAAGAAGACTTCTCCTAATTCTGTGCTATAACCTCACCTAAACTATACAAATTATACTTTTCTAATAAATCTCACAGTTTGTTCTTTAATTTTAAAAACTCAAAATATGAAAAAGCTAAGTATGTGATTTCCTTATAAATTTCTCAACATATTCTTGTGGGTCTTTTCAGCATTCCACATTATTAGCCCATCATGCAAATAAGTGATTAAAGTTTAGATCAAATAAAAAAAACTAGAAAAGGAAAGATTTTTAGAACAATGACACAGATAATACTTAGTGAATTACTTGAAAATTTGGAAAAAAAATTTTAAACTTCCTATTACTGAAGATAGGATAAAGTATTTTTGCTATAAATTCCCAAAATTAGGAAATATAAGAATTAAACAAATACACATGAAGGCAAAACTTGTAAAATTGCCACCTTGTGCCCAAATTCAAGAAAAGAGGAAAACACAAGAAAATAATGCCAGTGAGTAATTGCCTTGTATTTCTGGTAGTCTGGAAATTGGTAAAGTTCTTCGAGATACAGCCGTATGTAACCAGGGTCATAAAACTATATATATATATATAGAGGGACTTTGAGGCATGTGAATAAGAGGGAAAGCCATCTATTTTTAAACATTTATATGTGTGTATCATTACAACAGAACATTACTGCAAAAAGAAGACAAATTGTGGATATAAGAATAAAAAGAGAATATTGAAGATAGGGTCAATGATTAAGGTACAGGCGGAAATTCTGAATTATTATTTTACCCCAAGTTTATTAAGATATAATTAACATATAAGTTTACAGTGTACAACATTATGATTTGATATGTGATTTTATTATAAAATTATAAGCATAGCAATATGGCTATTTAACACATTCATCACGTCACATAACTACTTTTTGTGTGTATGGTGAGAACATTTAACATTTATTCTCAGAGGCGGGGACTTTTAAGATGATGGAGGAATAAGACAGGGAGATTACCTTCCTCTCCACAAATACATCAAAAATTCATATGCATGTGGAACAACTCCTACAGAACACATTCTGGATGCTGGCAGAAGACCCTGGGGATTTCCAAAAAGGCAAGTCAATCCCCAGGGCAGAAGATAAGGATAAAAAAAGAGACAAAGGATTTCAGGACCAGGACCTGTGCCATAGGGGAGGGAGTTGTGAAGGCGGAAGAGAAACCTTCTCGCAGGCAGAGTCTAGGAGGAGCTTTGGAACCTCAGAGGGGAACACAGCAACAGGTGCTGGGAAGGCAAAATGGAGAGAATTCCCCACAGAGACTGTAACCAAACAGCACTCCTCAGGCAAGAAGTGGCTTACATGCCCACAGCAGTGAGTGCAGGCTCAGAGGTCAGGCTTCAGGGGTCAGACCCCAGGGAAAGGACTGGCATTGGCTGTCATGAAGGTATTCTGAGGGGACTAGTAAAACACAACTGAGGGAGTACAGAGAAAAGCCTGGGCCCACCAGAGAGGCAAGAGACTATTGCCGTGGGAATGCTCTAACTGCACACGTAGAATGCAGGACCCCATCTTCACAAGTGCCATAGGTGGGATAAGCCAGCTGCAATCTGTGACCCCAGAAGAAAAGCAGGTGTGAATGGCAAAGACAGAAGACAGGAGGCCACTACAGTTTCGACTCCAGAGGTCACAGCTGCCACCATGCTGTGAGTGAGCATGGGTCACTGACCATACCTTCCTGGGAGCCTGAGCAGCTTGGTTCTACTGAGGGACCCACAAACGCAGGGCCAACCCCCTGCGTTGGGGAAGCACACAATCCACCTCAGACTTCAGGGATTTCCTGCAGGTCTCAGTCACAGTGGGCACTCCCCACACACCCCAACTATGTCTTCCCTACCCCACCTCTCCCCAGCCCAACCGAGAAACTGAGCCCCAGTAAGCTGCTACTCTCGCCCCCTCCTGTCTGGGCAGGGAACAGACACCAGAGGGCAGCCTGCAAGCAGAGACAGGGCCAGAACCAAAGTGGAACACCAGGAGCTCTGCGAGCAAAGGAGAAAAGGGGAAATCACTCCTGCAGCCGCAGATGCAATGGATTAAATCCCCACAATAAGCCTGAGACTGTGAACTCTAGGGGCAATTGTGGCTTTGGGGAGCAAGTATAAACTGGAGTAAGGGAAGATCTGAATCTGAGCCAACCTCACACTGCCAATAACAGATCCAGAGATTTTCCTAGAAATATTGGAGGACTTTCTGAGTAGGCAGATTGACTAGAGCACACTGTGTGGAGAAGTCAATGGAGAAATCATGAGGACATTCTTCTTAATGTCATTCTATTTTTGTTTTCTTTTCCATATTGTTCTAATGTTGTTTTTCTTCATTCAGTTCAGTTCAGTTGCTCAGTTGTGTCTGACTTTGTGATGCCATGGACTGCAGCACACCAGGCTTCCCTGTCCATCACCAACTCCCAGAGCTTGCTCAAACTCAAGTCCATCCAGTTGGTGATGC
>NW_011494629.1:4701991-4711796 GCF_000754665.1 Bison bison bison
TATTTTATTTAATTTTTCTTTTTTATAATATACTTTTTCCTATTTTTGAAACATCTTATTTTTAAATACGTTCATTTTATTTTCCTATTTTTACAGTACTCTTTAGTTATATTGTATTTTCCCATGTTTTTGATTTCGTGTTTTTGCTAGTCTAGTTTTTCATATTCATTTTCATTTTCAAGTTTACCTATTGGTTTGACTACTCTCTTTTTTAACTCCTGTTTTTATCCTTTCTGTTTCTTCTCTTCTCTTTTTTCTCTCTTCTTTCTCTTTTGTAAGTATGTGAGTTTCTTTGGGTGCTCTGGCCTGTTGAGTGTTGCTTTCACCATTATTCTTGGGGTTTTGTTTTCTGTGCTGTGTGACCTGTGAAGCCCTGATGCTATAGTAAGGAGTTGGACCTGAACTCCCTAGGTGGGAGACCTGAGTCCAGGACTCTGGATCACCAGAGAACTCACAAACCCATGGAACGTTAATCAACAAGAGCACTCCCAAAGGCCTCTATCTCAATGCTAAGACCAAGCCCCCCACAAAGGCCGCAAGCTTCAGAGCTGCACATCTCAGGTCAAAACTTCAGCAAAATAGGAACTCAATTCTGTCCACTAGCAGACATGCTGCCCAAAGCCATACCAAGCCAACAGACACCCCAGCACACTACTGGATATGGCACTGCCCTTCAGAGAAACAAGATCCAGCTCCATCAACCAGAACAGAGGCCCAAGTCCCCCAAACTAGGAAGCCTTCACAACCTTACCCATGGAGGCAGACTCCGCAATTATGAGAAACTACGACCTTCCAGTCTGCAGAAAGGAGACCCCAAACACAGTAAATTAAGTGAAACAAAAAGACAGATAAACATGCAGCAGTTGAAGGAACATGGTAAAAACTCGCAAGACCAAACAAATAAAGAGGAAATATTCAGTCTACCTGAAAATGGATGCAGAATAATGACTGTAATGATGATCCACATCTTGGAAATAAGATGGAGGCACAGATAAATATAATGGAGGGGGTGACTGAGAAGATACAAGAAATGTTTAACAAGAACCTAAAAGGAATAAAGAATAGACACTCAACAATGAACAACACAATAACTGAGATTAAAATTAAACTAGAGGGAACCAACAGCAGAATACCTGAGGCAGAAGAGTGTATATGTGAGCTGAAAGACAGAATGGTAGAAATAACTGAAGCAGAGCAGAGTAAAGACTAAAAAGGAATGAAGAGAGCCTCAGAGACCTCTGGGACAGCACCAAGCGCACCAACATCCAATTATAGGGCTCCCAGAAGAAGGAAAAAAGTAAGGCTATGAGAAAGTATTTGAGGAGATTACAGTCAAAAATTTCCCAGACATGGAAAAGGAAATAGCCACCCAAGTCCAGGAAGCCCAGAGAGTCCCATATAGGATAAACCCAAGGAGAAAGATGCCAAGACACATATTAATCAAACTAACAAAAATTAAACACAAGGAACAAATATTAAAAGCAGCAAAGGAAAACCAACAAATAACATACAAGGGGATCCTTATAAGGCTAACAGCTGATTTTTCAAGAGAAACTGCAGGCTAGAAGGGAGTGGCAGAATACTTAAAGTGATGAAAAAGGTACAACCAAGATTACTCTACCCAGCAAGGATTTCATTCAGATTCAGAGGAGACATCAAAAGCTTCACAGACAAGCAAAGTAAAGAGAATTCAGCAACACCAAACCAGCTTTATAACAAATACTAAAGGTACTTTTCTAGACAAGAAACATAAGTGAAAGAAAAGGCCTACAAAAACAAACCCAAAACAATTAAGTAAATGGTAATAGGATCATACATATCAATAATTACCTTAAATGTAAATGGATTAAATGCTCCAACCAAAAGATACAGATTGGTTCAACCGATACATAAACAAGACCCCTATATATGCTGTCTAAAAGAGAACCACCTCAGATATACGGACACCTACAGAATGAAAGTGAGGGGCTGAAAAAAGATATCCCGTGCAAATGGAAATGAAAAGAAAATGGGAGTACCAATACTTACATGAGACAAAACAGATGTTAAAGACCATTATAAGAGACAATGAAGGACACTATATAGTGATTGAGGAATCAATTGTAAGAAGATACAAGAATCATAAATATATATGCACCCAACATTGGAGCACCTCAATACACGAGGCAAATTCTAACAACTATTAAAGGGAAAATGGACAGAAACACAATAATAGTGGGGTACTTTAACACCCCATTGACACCAATGGACAGATCATCCAAACAAAAAACTAATAAGGAGAAACAAGCTTTAAGCGATACACTGAAACAGTTGGACCTAATAGATATGTACAGGGGATTTCATTTAAAAACAGTAGATTTCACTTATTTCTCAAATGCACATAGAACATTCTCCAGAACAGACCACACCTTAGGTCATAAATCAAGCCTTGGTAAATTTTAAAAAAGGGAGGTCATTTCAAGCATCTTTTCTGACTATAACACTATAAGATTAGATAACCACTACAGGAGAAAAGCTATAAAATAAACTACAAACACATGGAGGATAAACAATATGCTTCTGAGTAACTAAGAGGTCACTAAAGAAATTAAAGAGGAAATCAAAAAATACCTAGAAGCAAACAACAATGAAAACAGGACAATTCAAAATCTGGGATGGAGGAAAAGCAGCACCGTAAGAGGCAAGTTTACAGCAATATAATCCTACTTCAAGAAACAGGAGAAACATCAAATAAACAACCTAACTCTACACCTAAAGCAACCAGAAAAAGACGAGCAGAAAAAAAAGCCCCTGAAGTTAGTAGAAGGAAAGAAACCATAAAGACCGAAGTAGAAATAAATGAAATGAAGGAGATAATATCAAAGATCAATAAAACTAAATGCTGGTTTTTTGAGAAAATATAATTGATAATTCATTAGCTAGACTCATCAAGGAAAAAAAGGGAAGTGAAGTGAAATGTTAGTCGCTCAGTCATGTCCGACTCTTTGCAACCCCACGGACTGTAGCCCACCAGGCTTCTCTGGGATTCTCCAGACAAGAATACTGGAGTGGATTGCCATTCCCTTCTCCAGAGGATCTTCCTGACTCAGGGATCAAACCCTGGTCTCCTGCATTGCAGGTAGATTTTTTACCATTTGAGCTACGGGGAAGTCCTACCAAAAAAAAAATAAAAAGGAGAGGAATCAAATCAAGAAAACTAGAAATGAAAAAGGAGGTTACAACAGACAATGAAGAAATGCAAAGGACAAAAATACTGTCAAAACAATAATTTTCACAATGTGTATGGAAACACAAAAGACCTCGAACAGCCAAAGCTATCTTAAGAAAGAACAGTGGAGCTGGAAGAATCAACCTTCCTGACTTGAGACTATATTATAAAGCTACAGTCATCAAGACAGTATGGTACTGGCACAAAAATAGAAATAGAGACCAATGGAACAATATAGAAAGCCCAGATATAAAACCACACACCTATGGGTACCTTATCTTTGACAAAGGAGGTAGGAATATACAGTGGAGAAAAGACAGTCTTCTTCAATGAGTGGTGCTGGGAAAACTGGACAGTTACATGAAAAAGAATGAAACTAGAACACCTCCTAAATTATATACAAAAATAAACTCAAAATGGATTTAAGAGTTAAATGTAAGGCCAGAAACTGTAAATCTCTTAGAGGAAAACACAAACACTACAGTCCTTGACATTAATCATAGTGAGACCCTCTGTGAACCACATCCTAGAGTAAAGGAAATAAAAATAAACAAACGGGACCTAATTAAACTTAAAAGCTTTTGCACAGCAAAGGAAACTATAAACAATGTGAAAAGACAACCCTAAAATGGGAGAAAATAATAGTAAATGAAACAACTGACAAAGAATTAATCTCCAAAATATCAATCAGTTCATGTAGCTCAATACCAGAAAAACAAACAATCCAATCAAAAACTGGGCACAAGACCTGCATAGATATTTCACCAAAGAAGACATATACATGGCTAATAAACACATGAAAAGATGCTCAAATCAGCTATATTCCCATACAAAATAAAAGGTTTAACGTTTGAAAAAAAATAAAAATAAAAAAGATCCTCTTAAAGTCTTCAAATTTTCTTACACAATTAACAGAATTTAATTGTAATTTTCATGCAAACTCTTAAAATTAGTTGTGCAAATATACATTGCATTCTACAGGAAATTTAACTATTAAAAAGAAGCTTTTAACTACTTTGTTCTGTAGTGAGAATTAAAATACCAAAGAATATACTGGGTTATGGGCTTCCCTTGTGACTGAGCTGGTAAAGAACCTGCCTGCAGTGCAGGAGACCTGAGTTCAATCCCTGGGTTGGGAAGATCACCTGGAGAAGGAAAGGCTACCCACTCCAGTATTCTGGCCTGGAGAATTCCATGGACTGTATGGTCCATGGGGTCACAAAGAGTTGGACGCGACTGACTGACTTTCACCTTCACTTTTCATACTGGGTTATGGGCTTCCCAGGTAGCTTAGCTGGTAAAGAATCTGCCTGCAAAGCAGGAGATTGCACTGACCCGGTTTGATTCCTGGGTCAGGAAGACTCCCTGCAGAAGGGATAAGCTACCCTCTCCAGTATTCTTGGGCTTCCCTGGTGGCTCAGATGGTAAAGAATCCTCTTACAATGCAGGAGACCTGGCTTTGATCCCTGGGTTGGGAAGATCCTCTGGAGGAAGGCATGGCAACCCACTCCAGTATTCTTGCCTGGAGAGTCCCCATGGACAGAAGAGCCTGGCGGGCTACAGTCCATGGGGTGGCAAAGAGTGAGACATGACAGTGACTAAGCACAGCACACTACATACTGGATTACAGACAGCAGACAGTATAAGATGGGCAAAATATGAACAGAAAACACATTAGGGCAAGAAGTTCTTTCTTCGTTGAGGAAGAATTGTATCAAGGCCTTCGTGTTCTAAAATAAGAGAAATGAGTTTAGTGTGTACTAATAATAGACCTGTTAGATAAAATGTTAGTAAAGTTAGTGAGGAAGATTTCTCAGGCTCAATTAATATTTTATGAAATTCTGCACATAACAATTTTTTTCACACTGAGTAAAATGCTAAAAAACTGTATTCATAAAACACCACAGGAGATAGATTTCCTCTTCAAAAGAAGTATTTTCAGAATAAATAAAACATGACAAGGAATTCCTAATATACACAAAAGCGGTTCTCACCCGGTCTTCCTTCTTAGGCAACTGATCCTTGATTAGAGTCTTGGTTCGTCTGAGAAACCACCCAGACATCTTTCTTGCGAGCCGCTGCATGGCCTTTCGGCCCGTAGCTAGTTCTCTTTTTGTTGCTGTGTGTCTCTGACCATGTTCTACTGGGTCAGAAAACTGCTTCTTGAAGTGGATCCTGCTACCTAATAGTCCTGGCACAGCCCTTTATAAAGGCAATAAGAAAAATGTTAAGGCTTTATTAAACTAATAAGAAACAGACTTCTTTTTGCTCTTAAGAAATATACACTAAGTCACGTGTTTATTAAGGATAACAGTAACAAAAGGCAAGAAAGCAGAATGTTCTTCATGACAATTTCAGTGAATAACTATAAGAAGATGATGGGACTGGTAAATTACTTCAGATATTTATTTCAGGGACCAGGAGTAATACATAAAGCTGGGTTTTCCTGGGACTCTACTGTGCATACTATGTTTGGGAGAAAACACCTCTGTAAACAGACAACTAATTTTTTTCAGAAACAAATAATTAGGAAGAAAGGTTAAGAAAGTAGAAAATAATTTTCTAAACTCACCAGTCCATAACACACCACAATTCTTTCATGTTGTTCTGAAGAATGGTTCCAGTGAGGCCAATTCGGACATTACATCTTAAAGCTTTCATAATTTCTGTTACTCTAGCCTTTGGATTCTTGATTCTATGAGCTTCATCTACAATGATAGCTGACCATTCCAAACTACAAAGTGAGACAAAAAGGAAAAAAGGTTGAAAACATGTCCCTTTCTTAGTCTATATAATTTTAGCCAGTTTTCTCTACCAAAGTTTTGGAGTTTTTCTTCTCTACTCTCTGATGATTCCACAGAATTTTCACTTAGTTGTTTAAATGATCACAAGTTTGGACAACCCATGAAAGTAAAATGTGTAGGGAGACAAAAGGGCAGAGATTCTGTTTAGGGACAATGAAAAGAAATAACTCACTGAACCATGACTAAAATCACAAAAGGAATCTTTTAAAAGTAATAAAAAAGAAAAATAAATATAAAATAAGCAAAACATAATGCTAATTATGAATGAAAAATATCAATATAATCTCATGATTTCTACAAAGTTGCACTACATAGCTCTGCCTGCTAAAAAGGTTTAGGATTGATTATTACCCCAATAGCAATGAACAACCACAGTGGTCAATCCACTAAAAGGAAGCAGGATCCCACGGAGAAATAGTTGGTTTCAGCTATGCAGCAAGGGAAATACTGGAGATTGAGAAAGCACAGATGCTTTCAATGACAAATGGGGGCATGTCCAAAGAACACAGGACCAAAACTAATTAGAAAATTAAAGCATCATTAGAAATAATGACTATAGGGTAGTGTAAAACACTGACTATATAAAAATCCAAGGGTTATATGAAAAAATTCACTTTAGACTCTTATCTCATGCCATGTATAAAAATTAACTCAAAATACATTGTAGACCTAAAAAAAGAGCTAAATTTTAAAAGTTATAAAATGCAGGAAAAATTCTTGTGACTTTGGGTTAAAGAAAAATTTCTTAGATCTATGACACCAAAAGCATGGTCAATAAAAAAAACTTGATAAGTTGAACTGCATCAAAGTTAAAAAAAACTTTTGCTCTTCCAGACATCATTAAGAAAATGAAAAGACATGATACAGACATGCTACTGAGAAAATATTTACAAATCATAATCTGATAAAAGAATTTGCATACAAGATTATATAAAGAGCTACTACAACTCAACAGAAGTTAAAACAATCCAATTTAAAAGATGATAAAATATTTTAATAGACACTTCACCAAAGAAGATATATAAAGGCCAATAAGCATATAAAAAGTTCATAATTTAAAAAAAAAAAAAGAGAGAGATACCACCACAAACCTATTTGACTGGCAATCTGGAAAGACTGACAAAATTAAGTGTTTGCAAGGAAAATTAGACACACTGCTTTGGCAAAGTACAGACATTTTTCTAAAACACTATGGCTGTTTCTTAAAATGTTAAAACTCCTTACACCACTCAGCAATTTCATTCCTAGATATCTTTCCTCTAGAAATAAAAAATTTACATTTACTCAAAGATTTGTACATGAATGTTCACAGCAGCATTATTCATAATAGCGCCAAACTGGAAACAATCTAAAGGTCCATTCATTAGATAAACAAAATGAGGTATATACAATAGTACTGTTCAACAATAAAAAGGAATAAACTACTGAAACATGTTATAGGAGGAACCTCAAAAATATTAAGCCAAAGAAGCCTGATACAAAAGACTACATACTGTATGAAATTTACATGAAATCTCCAGAAAAGGCAATTCTATAGAGACAGAAAGCAGATTAGTGGTTGCCTAGAACTGGAGATGGGATGAAAGACTGATTGAAAACAAAAAGCTGTTTGAGGTGATGAAAATGTTCTTAAACTGGGGTGGGGTGATAACTGCACAGCTTTATAAATTTACTAGAAACCATTCTATACTTAAAATGGGTACATTCTATGGCATATAAATTGCACCTCAATAATCTATGAGTCCACACTGATAATCAAAAAAAGGGGGTTGGGGAATGGGAGAGAAACTTTGTGGATGACCACCGTACCAATGTGTTAGTCTGAAAATTGGAAATGGCGGCAAAAGAATCAAGCATTCACCTTGCTATGTCAGTTGAAACTGTGGTTAATTCCTAATTGTAGGAGGATGCTGTTAATAAGTGTAAAAGAAATGATAAATTTAGGAAAACATTATTTTGAAAACACAATAAAATAACTGATTCAGACAACAATAATTTCTGAATGTTAATACCACTAAGCAAAAGGACTGAAGGACCAGAATATTTAACTAGCAGAAAAGTATAACCCCACAATTTACTTCTAACTGTAAAGGGAGAAACATATCTTTAAGGTGAAGAGATCTGATGATCATCTCCTTAGCCTATGGGACAAACTTTGCAACCTTAACAGTAGAACAACATGACATTAACATTTCCTGATGTAACATAATATGAAGTCCACAGTATCATTTATGAAGCATTCTAGTCAAAAATGTCTGATCTGAATCTAATTAAGTCTTTAGATCAAAATCAGCTTACCAAAATATATATGGTAGAGGAATACACAACTCTTTGAAAAAGCAATCAGATAAATTTGTGAGACACCCTAAACGACAACTGGCCTGGTCTCCTCAAAATGTCTTACATTAAAAAATTAAAATTGAGGGAATGTTCTACATTAGAAGAGACTAAACAAGGTTTAATAGTCAACACACACGTTAACTTATATCTTGCCAAAAAAAAAAGCACACATAAAACCAGTGAATATAGGGATTGAGTATATAGATATTCATGTACTATTACCTCAATTTTTCTATACGTTTGATCATTTTCTTAATATGAAGTTCAATAAAGAACAAGAGATTAAGAACAAAGGAAAGGAGGAAAAAACAATCACAAGATTTTAAAGGCAGGGAAGAAGATGAACAAAACAACTTACGAAACCAGAGGAAGGAGTATCCCATGCCAGTAGCAGAGAAAGCCAAGAAACAATCTAATTAATGTTATTGAGTTCTTAATTAATGTTATTGAGTTCTTAAACGACCAGATGCCTATGGAAACTGGATTAGGTAAATGTTCAACACTGATATAATGTGGTTCACTGGAGGAGGGAATGTCAAACCCCTCCAGTATTCTTGTTGCAAGAAACCCATGAACAGTATGAAAGGCAAAAAGATATGATGCTGGAAGATGAGCCCCCCAGGTCAGAAGGTGTCCAATATGCTACTAGGGAAGAGGGCAATTACTAATAGCTCCAGAGAATGAAGAGGCTGGGCCAAAGTAGAAATGATGCTCAGCTGCGGCTGTGTGGTGCTGAAAGTAAAGTCCGATGTTGTAAAGAACAATATTGCATAGGAACCTGGAATGTTAGGTCCATGAATCAGGTAAATTGCATGTGCTCAAGCAGAGATGGCAAAACTGAACATCGACATCTTAGGAATCAGTGAACTAAAATGGACGGGAATGGGCAAATTTAATTTAGTTCAGTTCAGTTCAGTCGCTCAGTTGTATCTGATTCTTTGCAACCCCATGAACTGCAGCACGCCAGGCCTCCCTGTCTGTCACCAACTCCCGGAGTTAACCCAAACCCATGTCCGTTGAGTCGGTGATGCCATCCAACCATCTCATCCTCTGTCATCCCCTTCTCCTCCTGCCCTCAATCCCTCCCAGCATCAGGGTCTTTTCAAATGAGTCAGCTCTTAGCGTCAGGTGGCCAAAGTATTGGAGTTTCAGCTTCAACATCAGTCCTTCCAATGAACACCCAGGACTGATCTCCTTTAGGATGTACCGGTTGGATCCCCTTGCAGTTCAAGGGACTCTCAGAGGCTTCTCCAATACCAAGCATCAATTCTTCGGCGCTCAGCTTTCTTCACAGTCCAACTCTCACATCCATACATGACCACTGGAAAAACCATAGCCTTGACTAGATAGACCTTTGTTGACAAAGTAATGTCTCTGCTTTTGAATATGCTGTCTAGGTTGGTCATAACTTTCCTTCCAAGGAGTAAGCATCTTTTAATCTCATGGCTGCAGT
>NW_011494629.1:4711896-4721777 GCF_000754665.1 Bison bison bison
AAGTCAGCCACTGTTTCCACATCTATTTGCCATGAAATGATGGGACCAGATGCCATGATCTTAATTTTCTGAATGTTGAGTTTTAAGCCAACCTTTTTACTCTCCTCTTTCACTTTCATCAAAAGGCTCTTTAGTTCTTCACTTTCTGCCATAAGGGTGGTATCATCTGCATATCTGAGGTTATAGATATTTCTCCCGGCAATCTTGATTCCAATTCAGGTTATCATTATATCTGGTACTGTGGTTAAGAATCCCTTAGAAAAAATGGAGTAACCCTCATAGTCAACAAAAGTCTGAAATGCAACACTTGGGTGCAATCACAAAAACGATAGATCTTGGCTGTTTCCAAGGAAAACCATTTCAACATCATAGTAATCCAAGTCTATGCCCTAATCACTAATGCCAAATGGTTCTGTGAAGACCTAAAAGATCTTCTAGAACTAACAGCAAAAAATGATGTCTTTTTCATCTTAGGGGATTGGAATGAAAAAAAGCAGGAAGTTAAGAGATACCTGGAGTAAAAGGCAAGTTTGGCCTCAGAGTACAAAATGAAGCAGGACAAAGATTAATAGAATTTTGCCAAAAGAACACACTAGTCATAGCAAACACCCTCTTCCAACAACACAAGAGACAGCTCTACACATGGACATCACCAGATGGTCAATACTGAAATCAGATTGATTATAGTCTTTGCAGCTGAAGATGGAGAAGCTCTATACAGTCAGCAAAAACAAGACCGGGAACTGACTATGGCTCTATATCATCAATATCAGTATCCTCAGCTCCATATTGCAAAGGTAAGGTAAGTCACTTCAATCGTGTCTGACTCTGTGCGACCCCATAGACAGCAGCCCACCAGGCTCCCCAGTCCCTGGGATTCTCCAGGCGAGAACACTGGAGTGGGTTGCCATTTCCTTCTCCAACGCATGAAAGTGAAAAGTCAAAGGAAAGTCGCTCAGTCGTGTCCGACTCTTCACGACCCCATGGACTGCAGCCTACCACGCTCCTCCATCCATGAGATTTTCCAGGCAAGAGTACTGGAGTGGGGTGCCATTGCCATACTGCAAAATTCAGGCTTAAATTGAAGAAAGTAGGGAAAACCACTAGGCATTCAGGTATGACCTCAATCAAATCCCTTATGATTATACAGTAGAGGTGATAAAAACATTCAGGGATTAGATCTGATAGAGTACCTGAAGAACTATGGACAGAAGTTCATAACATTGTATGGGAGGCAGTGACCAAAATCACAACAAGGAAAAAAAAATGCAAAAAGGCAAAGTGGTTGTCTGAGCAAGCTTTACAAATAGCTGAAAAAAGAAGAGAAGTGAAAGGCAAAGGAGAAAGGGAAATATATACCCAACTGAATGCAGAGTTCCAGAGAACAGCAAGGAGAGATAAGAAAGCCTTTTTAAGTGAACAATGCAGAGAAAGAGAGGAAAAGAAAAGAATGTGAAAGACTAGAGATCTTGCCAAGTAAATGATATACTAAGGGAACATTTCATGCAAGGATGAGCAAGATAAAGTAAAGAAACGGTAAGGAACTAACAAAAGTAAAAGAGATTAAGAAGACGTGGCAAGAACTATACAAAAAAGGTCTTAAAGACTGGTATAACCACAATGGTGCGTTCACTCACTCAGAGCCAGACATCCTAGAGTGTGAAGTCAAGTAGGCCTTAGGAAGCTTACTACAAACAAAGCTAGAGGAAGTGATAGAATTCCAGCTGAAGTATTTCAAATCCTAAAAGATGATGTTAAAGTGCTGCACTCAGTATGCCAGCAAATTTAGAAAACTCAGCAATGGCTACCAGACTGGAAAAGGTCAGTTTTCATTCCAATCCCAAAGAAGGGCAATGCCAAAGAATATTCAAACTATTATACAATTGCACTCATTTCACATGCTATCAAGGTAATGCTCAAAATCCTTCAGGTGAGGCATCAGCAGTACATGAACTGAGAACTTTCAGATGAATAAGATGGGTTTAGAAAAGTCAGAGGAACCAGAGATCAAATGGCTAACATTTGTTGGATCAAAGAGAAAGGAAGAGAATTCCAGAAAAACATCTACTTCTGCTTCATTGACTATGCTAAAGACCTTGACTGTGTGGATCTCAACAAATTGTAGAAAATTCTTAAACAGATGGGAAAACCAGACCTTACCTGTGTCCAGAGAAACCTTTATGCAGGTCAATAATCAACCGTTAGAACTGGAGATAGAACAACAGAATGGCTCAAAATCGGGCAAAGAGTATGACAAGGCTGTATGGTGTCACTTATTTAACTTCTATGCAGAGTACATCAAGCAAAATGCTGGGCTGGATGAATCACAAGATGGCATCAAGATTGCCAGGAGAAATATTAATAACCTTAGATATGCAAATGAAACCATTCTAATGGCAGAAAGTGATGAGGAAGCAAAAAGCCTTTTGATGAGGGTGAAAGAGGAAGGTGAAAAAGCTGGGTTAAAACTAAACGTTCAATAAACTAAAATCTGGGCTTCTGGCCCCATCACTTCATGGCAAACAGATGAGGAAAAGGTGACAGATTTTATTTTCTTGGGCTCCAAAATCACTGTGGACGGTGACTACAGCCATGAATTAAAAGACACTTGCTTCTTCGGAGGAAAGCTATGACAAACCTAGACAGTATATTTACAACCAGAGACATCGCTTTGCCAGCAAAGGTCCATATTCAAAGCTATGGTTTTTCCATTAGTCATGTACCTGTGTCAGAGCTGGACCATAATGAAGGCTGAGCACTGAAGAACTGATGCTTTCAAATCGTGGTGCTGGAGAAGACTCGAGATTCCCTTGGACAGCAAGGAAATCAAACCAGTCAATACTAAAGGAAATTAATTCTGAATATTCATTTGAAGGAATGATGCTGAAGCTCCAATATTTTGGCCACCTGATGGGAAGAGCTGACTCACTGGAAAAGACCCTGATGCTGGAAAAGACTGATGGCAAAAGGAAAAGGGGCAGCAGAGGATGAGATGGTCAGACAGGATCACTGATTCGCAGGACGTGAATTTCAGCAAACTCTGGAAGACACTGAAGGACAGGGAAGCCTGGAACACTCTAGTGCATGGGGTTGCAAAGAGTAGGACATGCCTTAGTGACTGAACAACCACAAAATGTTCAACAGTCTGTTTAAGAAGTTGTTGGATCTCCTATACACTATTCCCTATCACACAAACTATCCCAGCCAGGACACTGTAAAGCAAGCAACAGAAGGGCAAAATACAACAAAATCGTCATTTTTCATTATAGTAAATCAACAAGTGATGCTGAAAACTGAAATAAGTTTTAAGTTGCAGCATGAATGTGATCTTTGAGATATGAAAGTAAACACTAAAAAGATAAGTAAAAGAACTGAAAGTGACTGGCTCTGAAGAAAAGGCAATGGTTGTGGCAGACAGGAATGAACTGTGTGCATATTTGGCTCTTGAAATAATATGCGTACATAACTTTGATAAAAATAAAGTAAAACATTAACAGTAATAACAAAAAGAGATACAGCTCCACTCCTATAGTGTTTATCTACTCTGTATATTGTCTATGATAAATCCTGGTCTATCATTTAGAACAATCTCACAAAAATTACTTAGTATTTACTCAGATTGATATAAATTATTTTGAATATTTGTCAAATAAAACTATTCAAACAAAGGAAATCTGAATACCACAAAAACTGAAACACTTTATTTTTCTTATTTTACACAGAAATTTGATTTATATTTATATAACTCTACTTTGGAATTCTTATTTAATATTTGTAACATACACAGAAAATAACTATCTAACACAATTATATGCCTGGAAGTATAATAAGCACTGAAACATAGAAATTATCCTGTATCAAAGACCTCATCTAAAGGGGTAGACAGTCAAACAAAAATTAAAATATGACTGGTGCTAAGATAAATAAACTTATTACATTTATCTAACTGTAGAGTATCTCTTACATACTAAATTCAAAGTCAAGGTTTAAACCTCTTGTTCACCCTGACTTACTTGTTGCAAGCCTGTGCAAGTTACTTAACTTCATGCCTCAGATTGTTCCTGTCTTCTGACCGCATATAGGATATACTAACAGGCAAACTTGTGAGTTTGTAAATGGAGTAAAATAAAAGTCTAGAGCTTACAGAAATGGTTGCTCTAAATCACCACATTAAGTATAAATGAACTAAACACTCCAAATAAAAAGGCACAGATATCCAAATAAATAAAAATGCAAGACCTGATAATATGCTAACCACAAGAGACTCACCTTAAAGAACAGATAAAAATTAAAAGCTGGAAAATGATAAACATACAGTAAGGATAAGACTGTATTGTCTATATTAACATCAAAGAAAATTACATGATTACAGACATAAAAGGAGCATTTTTAATGATAAAAGGGTCATTTCACAAGGAAAAAATACTAATCATCGATATGTGTGTACCTAAGTACAGAGCTTCAAAATATATGAATTGAAGACTGACTGAAATAAAAGGAGAAATAAACAAATCTATAATTGTAATTGAAGATTTCAATATTCCTCTCTCAGAAACTGTAAACCAACTGGGAAGAAAATCAGTAAAGACAGAGAATGCTTGAACAACACCTAACCAAACTGACTTTACTGATATTTATAGAACAGTATGCCCAACAATTATAGAACAAACACTTTTTTCAAGTGTACATAGATCAGATAAAGGCAAATTACATTGTAATGGGATACCACTATACACACTAAAAACAAAAAGACAGATTATACCAAATATTGGTGAGTATACGAAGCAAATGAATTCTAATAGGTTGCTAGTTGGAGTAAAATGGTACACCCACTCTGGAAAAATGATTTCTCAGTTTCTTCAGATTTAAACTTATACTTATCATATAATCCAGAAATCCCATTCTCAGGAATTTATCCAAGAGAAATTACAATGTATGTCAAAGAAGTCTTACACATAAATATTACTTAAATGTTTACTTTTAATAACCAAAACCAGAAAACCCAAATAACTATCCTCAAATGAATATGTAACAAAGTGTGATATATTTATAAAATGCAATACAATTCAGCATTAAACAGAATGATCACTGATACATTCAATGACACAGCAGATTCTCAAGAACATGATGATGAGCAAAAGATGCCAGACACAACATTTCTGGGGGCTTGAATTCCAAAATCAAACTGTTGGCAGGTTTGGTTTCCATTGAGGTCTCTCTCCTACACTTGGGCTTCCCTGGTGGCCCAGCTGGTAAAGAATCTGCCTTCAATGCAGGAGACCTGGGTTCAGTCCCTGGGTTGGGAAGATTCCCTGAACAAGGCAACAACTATCCACTCCAATATTCTAGCCTGGAGAATTCCATGGACTATATAGTCCATGGGGTCACAAAGAGTCTGACATGACTGAGCAACTTTCACTTTCTTTTCACTCCTATGCTTACAGACTACTGCCCTCTTGCTTTATCTTCCTGAATCGTTTCCTCTGTCTATGAGCTCCTGGCATCTCCTTCTCTTCTTCCAAGGACAATCAGTCAGACTGGCCTCAGTCCCCACCTTAATGTTTCATTTTAACTTAATTACCTTTAGTTACATTCCAAGGTCCTTGGGGTTGGGACTGGAACACATCAATTTGGACATAACAAGCCTCCTAATTGGACTTTGACCATTCAATTTGGCTCTACTCTGCACAAACAGCAACATGATGACATGTAAAATGCAAATCTGATAATTTTTTATCATAATAGTAATCCCCTGAAAACACTTCAGGGAGACTCTATTGTTCTAAGGATAAAGATGAAAATCCTCTAAGAAGCTTTAAATAGTCTTATGATCTGTTCCTTGCTTACCACACCAGTGTCTCCTGGCCACTTCCCTTTTATATTCTAGGTACAGTCATTACATGCACAAAGCATTAGAACTGCTTTCATTTACTAAAAAGTGCTGTGATCTTTGTTGTCAGGAGGCCCCTGCAAATGTTGTTTGTTCCCTCTTGCTTGATTCTCCTACTCTTTCCTACTCCTACTTATCTTTCAGTCCTCCGTAAGCTCATAGGTCATCTTCTCTGGGAAGCTCTCTGACTACTCTCCTCACTCTGCAGCAGTCAGGCTTCTCATGAGCTCCCATAACATCCTCTATTCCATATCATAGCACACACATGACTTCATAATTGACTGTATCTAGATTTCCCACTAAAATCTTAAAATGCAGTTCATTTCTTTAGGGTACCTGTAGTCTTGGAATAGTGGTTCTCAATATGTATATGTATTTTTTGCCACTCTGCATTAACAACAGACTTCCATAAGTAAAATCATTCACGAAACTCACTATTTTAGTCTAGAGGCGTCAAACACACAAAACACTGTACATGAGATTTAGGACAAGTCTTATTCATTAACAGGCACTGCTTGGAGAGGTAATAGAGGAAATAAAATAAGGAACTGTAGAAACCCTGACTCAGGTTTTCCTTCTTAGAAAACGAGTTAATTACTATAAACTATCTATTTCAATAACTTTGAAATGAATTAAATAATGCTAAAGAATATTTAGAGCTTAAAGAAAAATTACATATAAAGTGTTCGGTTGCTCAGTCATGTCCGACACTTTATGATCCACCAGGCTCCTCTGTCCTTGGGATTATCCTGGCAAGAATACTGGGTGGGTTGCCATTTCCTCCTCCAGGGTTTCTTCCCAACCCATGGGTCAAACCTGTGTCTCTTTCAACTCTGCGGATTCTTTACCACTGAGCTGCCTGGGAAGCCCCACAATACAAAGGGATAAATACAACTGATGTAAGCAGAATACTAATGCAATCACTCCCATTATTCTGATTACCTGTTAAGTTCATCCAGACATAATCGCAGTGTTTCATAAGTTGTTAGAGCAATTTCACATTTCCTCTGTTTCACACGAATCAGTTCACTATCCTTTTTGTTACCATGTAAAATAGTGACTCTGAAATATCCCCAGGTGTCCAGCTCATCCTTCCAGTTGTAGAGGACAGAAAGAGGAGCAACTATTAAGAACATCTATAAGAAGAAGAAGAAGAAGAAGAAAAATGTATGATATAAATTTTTAAATGACAAAGAATCCCAAAGTTAAAACAGAATATCAACTATTCTATTCTTTGTTTTTTAACACTGTAGTTAATAAGTATAAATACAATTGAGCAACTGAATATGCTTTTTAACTTAGAAGACCATCAAACATTACTTTATTACTATTCTTAAGTAAAAAATAGATACCCAGCCCTGTCCAAAGTAACAGCTATTTTTTTATTTTCCCCCTAAAAGGAGTTGAGGAATAAGAAAAAAATAATTCTCTGAAACAGAGTAGAGTATAATCATGATCCAAATATTAACTTCAAGGGCCACACTGGTAACAGAAATATACAAAGCAGGCCAGGTTTTTTTCCTTGAAATGTATGGTCTTCCAGAGCTTTCTTTCCGTTTCACTTTCCTAGTCCATTTCTTTCCCCCTCTTTCAGATACTATCAGTTGATGGAAAATTAAAGCAATTAGAAGAAAACCTCCTCTTCTCTTACCACTAGATCAATAACCTACCTATATTTACTTCCATACATTCTGCCCTCCCATCTATTACCATGGGTGTACTGTCCATGTCCTTATTGAAAGACAAACTCTAATACCTGTGGCGGATTCATTTTGATATTTGGCAAAACTAATACAATTATGTAAAGTTTAAAAATAAAATAAAATTAAAAATAAATAAATAAATAAATAAAAAGAAAGACAAACTCTGAACTTACATAGTGGCTCCCATTACTTCCTGTCAACCTGAAGTAAATGCTGAAGAAACTATCCCCAATCTGCCGAACATGATTAAATTTTGCTTTTTAACAGAACACACATAAACACAAACACGTTCTAATATTTTTCAATAAACAAAACAAATCAAATTTATTGTTCTCAATAAAACAAAACAAATAAAAAAATTCTTCCTACATCTCTCTCAAGCTATTAAACCTATATCTCTCTCAGACTATCACCCATTACTTTACTTTCTTTATAGCAATGATCCTCAGGAGTTATCAGTACTTACTGTCTCTACTTACTCTCTTCCTATTCTCTTTTAACTCATGTAAGTCCTAACCCATTGACATTAACAACATATATCTGTTTAGTCTTCAAATAAATGTTTTGGGGTTTCATTGACCTTTCCTATACCAATCCAAAATCCTGCTGTCATCAACCATTTTAATTTCTAATGTTTTTATCTCTTACTGTTACCATTGTTCCTGAATTATTACCTTTAATAGGGTTTAAGTAAGTTTCTTTCCTAAAGTTTTATACTTGGTCCTACTGATAAAGATGAACTAATTAAATATACTGAAAAATTTCAGTTTAACAAAAAATAAAATAATATAATATTACTCTAAATCCTACATTCTCTTCTATGAAGTATTTCAGCTGAGCCATTTATCAGCTGTAAGATATCAAGTCTGTGACTTTCTTTTAGAAACAGAAAAAAGAAAAAGAACAGAAGATTAGTTCTCAAATAGTTTTGTGTTCTACTTGGAATTCACTCTATGAATTCCATTTTTCTCCCTCAATAAAAAAATTGGGGCTACAAGTAAAAAGCTCCTGCTCCTACGCTCTTTTCAAAATTACACAATGAAAATGTTATCCAAACACCATCTGAGCACTTTGAGCAGTTTTCCACTTGAGGGGTCATTCACCAAAGGTGTCAATGAATGTAAAGATTTCTAGAACCAGCTTTAAGATTCCAATAGAAGTTTAAAAATTAAGACATTCCTTATTTAAAAATTAAGACATTACTGATCTTCAAAACTGTGAAAAGTAAATCAAATGGATCAATAGCTAATTTTAATACTAAAAGAGGAAAGAGAACTGAGCTACGCCATTTGCAAAGTCCAGAGAAAGTATAAAAGAAGAATAACGTGAAGTATTTACTATCATGTTGTGAAAAATACTTAACTCAATAAGCCTTATTTAAGCAAAGGATGCCAAAACAATAAAATGGAAAGAACTGTCCAACTGCTAGGTCACTAATTACAAAGCAACTCTATTTATTCTGAAGTCAATAAACAATTTCACAAAACTAGGTCTAAATATAATATAATATAAATATATAAATATAAATAAATAATATAATATAATATAAATATAAATAATATTATATTTAATATAGTATATTAACATAAATAATATATTCATATATATTTAATATAATATAAATAAATTTAAATTTAAATAAATAAAATTTAAATTTGCCCACTCAAAGTTATTAAGAAATCAACAGAGGCCACATTTAACAGTACAACTACAGAATATTAAATTTCTTTTATCTCTTTCAAAAAATTTAGTTCAATTATTAGGGTACATGCTTTTAAAGTTTCAATCTTTGTGTACTATTGCTTTAGGAAAATGATGTGTTATATACTGTGACAAAATACCCAAAGATGTTTTTCATGTGTGATGATTTTTGTGGTAGGAGTAGTTATAGTAATTAACAATTACCAGAACCATTTCTAAGCACTTACTATGTGCTAAAGACAGTGCAAAGTAGTTGACAGACCTTACCTCAAGAATTATACATAGAAGAGGCTATAAAGTAGAAATATTTTATATTTCCTTTTTAAAGATGATAAAACTAAGGTGCAGAGATGTTAAATAATATGCCCAATGCCACAATGTTATCAAGTAGCAAGATGAATCCATGCCTGTATAATTCCGAAGCTCTTAACCAATAACAATATATCATGTTCACATCTTAAATCCACTGTAACTCCAGAAAGAATGAAGGGATGGAGCCAAAGCAAAAACAATACCCAGCTGTGGATGTGACTGGTGACAGAAGCAAGGTCCGATGCTGTAAAGAGCAATATTGCATAGAAACCTGG
>NW_011494629.1:4721877-4723700 GCF_000754665.1 Bison bison bison
GAACAAGAGATGGCAAGAGTGAATGTCAACATTCTAGGAATCAGTGAACTAAAATGGACTGGAATGGGTGAATTTAATTCAGATGACCATTATATCTACTACTGTGGGCAGGAGTCCCTCAAAAGAAATGGAGTAGCCATCATGGTCAACAAAGGAGTCCGAAATGCAGTACTTGGATGCAATCTCAAAAACGACAGAATGATCTCTGTTTGTTTCCAAGGCAAACCATTCAATATCACAGTAATTCAAGTCTATGCCCAACCAGTAATGCTGAAGAAGCTGAAGTTGAACGGTTCTATGAAGACCTACAAGACCTTTTAGAACTAACACCCAAAAAAGATGTCCTTTTCATTATAGGGGACTGGAATGCAAAAGTAGGAAGTCAAGAAACACCTGGAGTAACAGGCAAATTTGGCCTTGGAATACGGAATGAAGCAGGGCAAAGACTAATAGAGTTTTGCCAAGAAAATGCACTGGTCATAACAAACACCCTTTTCCAACAACACAAGAGAAGACTCTACACATGGACATCACCAGATGGTGAATACCAAAATCAGATTGATTATATTCTTTGCAGCCAAAGATGGAGAAGCTCTATAGAGTCAACAAAAACAAGACCAGGAGCTGACTGTGGCTCAGATCATGAACTCCTTATTACCAAATTCAGACTTAAATTGAAGAAAGTAGGGAAAACCACTAGACCATTCAGGTATGACCTAAATCAAATCCCTTATGATTATACAGTGGAAGTGAGAAATAGATTTAAGGGCCCAGATATGATAGATAGAGTGCCTGATGAACTATGGAAGGTTCGTGACATTATACAGGAGACAGGAATGAGGACCATCTCCATGGAAAAGAATGCAAAAAAGCAAAATGGCTGTCTGGGGAGGCCTTACAAATAGCTGTGAAAAGAAGAGAAGTGCAAAGCAAAGGAGAAAAGGAAAGTTATAAGCATCTGAATGAAAGTTCTAAAGAATAACAAGAAGAGACAAGAAAGCCTTCCTCAGTGATCAATGCAAAGAAATAGAGGAAAACAACAGAATGGGAAAGACTAGAGATCTCTTCAAGAAAATTAGAGATACCAAGGGAACATTTCATGCAAAGATGGGCTCAATAAAGGACAGAAATGGTATGGACCTAACAGAAGCAGAAGATATTAAGAAAAGATGGCAAGAATACACAGAACTATACAAACAAGATCTTCATGACCCAGATAATCATGATGATGTGATCACTGACCCAGAGCCAGACATCCTGGAATGTGAAGTCAAGTGGGCCTTAGAAAGCATCACTACAAACAAAGCTAGTGGAGATGATGGAATTCCAGTTGAGCTATTTCAAATCCTGAAAGATGATGCTGTGAAAGTGTTCCATTCAATATGCCAGCTAATTTGGAAAACTCAGCAGTGGCCATAGGACTGCAAAAGGTGAGTTTTCATTCCAATCCCAAAGAAAGGCAATGCCAAAGAATGCTCAAACTACCGCACAATTGCACCCATCTCCCATGCTAGTAAAGTAATGCTCAAAATTCTCCAGGCCAGGCCTCAGCAATACGTGAACCGTGAACTTCCTGATGTTCAAGCTGGTTTTAGAAAAGACAGAGGAACCAGAGATCAAATTGCCAACATCCACTGGATCATGGAAAAAGGAAGAGAGTTCCAGAAAAACATCTATTTCTGCTTTATTGACTATGCCAAAGCCTTTGACTGTGTGGATCACAATAAACTGTGGAAAATTCTGAAAGAGATGGGCATACCAGACCACCTGACCTGCCTCTTGAGAAACCTCTATGCAGGTCAGGAAGCAACAGTTAGAACCTG
>NW_011494629.1:4723941-4753091 GCF_000754665.1 Bison bison bison
GAAATTAAAAGATGCTTACTCTTTGGAAGGAAAGTTATGACCAACCTAGATAGCATATTGAAAAGCAAAGACATTACTTTGCCAACAAAGGTCCGTCTAGTCAAGGCTATGGTTTTTCCTGTGGTCATGTATGGATGTAGAGTTGGACTGTGGAGAAAGCTGAGTGCCGAAGAATTGATGCTTTTGAACTGTGGTGTTGGAGAAGACTCTTGAGAGTCCCTTGGACTGCAAGGAGATCCAACCAGTCCATTCTAAAGGAGATCAGCCCTGGAATTTCTTTGGAGGGAATGATGCTGAAGCTGAAACTCCAGTACTTTGGCCACCTCATGCGAAGAGTTGACTCATTGGAAAAGACTCTGATGCTGGGAGGGATTGGGGGCAGGAGGAGAAGGGGACGGCAGAGGATGAGATGGCTGAATGGCATCACTGACTCGATGGACATGGGTCTGGGTGAACTCTGGGAGTTGGTGGTGGACAGGGAGGCCTGGCATGCTGCAATTCATGGGGTCGCGAAGAGTCGGACACGACTGAGCGACTGAACTGAACTTAACTGAACTACAGTACTTTGTGCTGTGCTTAGAAAACAAGGGTGTTCAGTTGATAAATAAATTAATGAATGAAGGCATGTGTCAATGGCAAGGTAGGAAGAGGACTGTATATTCAGAGGACAATGACCAAGCATGAAAGCCAAAGTAAAAATTTCATACTGGAGGAAGTGATACATCAAACTGAAAAATAAAATTACCCTTATTGAGAGAACTTACAGTCCATAAAATTGGAATTTTTATTACTTAACTCAAAGTTCTAAAGCATATAGCCTACTTCTTTCAAAAATGTCAAATCTAATTAATTTACATGCTAACTAAGCATAATCTTTCCCTTGGTATATTCTGGTGATTTAATATATGGAAATTTAAGTTGAGAATCTATTCTAGGAGCCTTTCTGAATCCTTTTTAGAAAAGGAGCATAATCAGATCAGATCAGCCGACTCTCTGCGACCCCACGAATCGCAGCACTCCAGGCCTCCGTGTCTATCACCAACTCCGGGAGTTCACTGAGACTCACGTCCATTGAGTCAGTGATGCCATCCATCCATCCCATCCTCTGTCGTCCCCTTTAAAATTTGACAAACATTCCAACAAAGTGGCAAGTTACAGATGGATATCAGATCAATTTCATACTGTGCAGATCAATGGTTAGCAAAACAATAACTATCAACTGTTTCATTAAACAGAATAATCAAAACATGAGAATGGAAATGACAAGTAAAATTACTTCCAATTAAACACAACAACAACAAACTGTGGAAACTTCTTAAAGAGATGGGAGTATCTGCCTCTTGAGAAACCTGTATGCAGGTCAGGAAGCATTAGATAGAACTGGACATGGAACAACAGGCTGGTTCTAAATAGGAAAAGGAGTACGTCAAGGCTGTATATTGTCACCCTGCTTATTTAACTTCTATGCAGAGTACATCATGAGAAACGATGGACTGGATGAAGCACAAGCTGGAATCAAGATTCCTGGGAGAAATATCAAAAACCTCTGATATACATATGATACCACTCTTATGGCAGAAAGTAAAGAAGAACTAAAGAGCCTCTTGATGAAAGTGAAAGAGGAGAGTAAAAAAGTTGGCTTAAAACTCAACTTTCAGAAAACTAAGATCAAGGCATATGGTCCCATTACTTCATTGCAAATATGGGGTAACAGTGGAAACAGTGGCTGACTTTATTTTTCTGGGCTCCAAAATCACTGCAGATGGTGACTGCAGCCATGAAATTAAAAGATGCTTGCTCCCTGGAAGAAAGGCTATGACCAACCTAGACAGAATATTAAAAAGCAGAGACATTACTTTGCCAACAATGGTCCATCCTGTCAAAGCTATGGTTTTTCCAGTAGTCATGTATGGATGTGAGAGTTGGACTATAAAGCAAGCTGAGCACCAAAGAATTGATGCTTTTGAACTGTGGTGTTGGAGAAGACTCTTGAGAGTGAGTCACTTGGACTGCAAGGAGATCCAGTCAGTCAATCGTAAAGGAAATCAGTCCTGAATATTCATTGGAAGGAATGATGCTAAAGCTGAAACTCTAATACTGGCCAGCTGATACAAAGAACTGACTCATTTGAAAAGACCCTGATGCTGGGAAAGACCGAAGGTGAGAGGAGAAGGGGATGACAAGAGGATGAGATGGTTGGATGGCATCACCGACTCAATGGACATGAGTTTGAGTAAATTTCGGGAGCTGGTGATGGACAGGGAGACCTGGCGTGCTGCAGTCCATGGGGTCACAAAGAGTCAGAAACAACTGAGTGACTGAACTGACTGAAAACAGAATAAACAAAACATGAGAATGGAAATGACGAGTAAAATTATAACTATTTGAAGAAAACATAAATAAAGCAAATAAATGAATAGTAAATCAACTACTGAGAATATTCAAGAATTAAGAAAGTCAAATCTATAAATACATGCGGCACCTTAAATGACTCAGACCAGACTGACTTAAAACTTACATACTGAACATTCCAAAAGTAGCATAATATATTCTTAAATTCACATGGGACATTCTCCAGAAACATCATATGTTAAGCCACACAAAAGTCCTAATATATTTATGAAGGGTGAAATCATGTCAAACACATTTCCTGATGACAATGGTATGAAACTAGACATCAATTCTACGAGGACTGCTCAATTCTATGAGCAACTCTATGAGGAAAGTTCAGTGATATACAACTACCTCAAGAAATAAAATTTTCAAATATGCAACCAAACTCTATACCTTAAGGAACTAGAGAAACACACACTACAAAACAAAGCCCAAAGTTAGTAGAACGAGGGAAATAATAAACATCAGAGAGGAAATAAATGAAATAGAGACTAGCAAGGCAACAGACAAGGTTAATAAAACCAAAAGCTGATTCTTTGCCAATACAAACAAAATTAGAAAACCTTTAGTTAGATATAAAAGAAAGAAAGAAAGAAGGCTCAAACAAATAAAATCAGAAATAAAAGAGAACTTAAAGCGGATCAGTTCAGTTCAGTCGCTCAGTCATGTCCAACTCTTTGTGACCCCATGAACTGCAGCATGCCAGGCCACCCTGTCCATCACCAACTCCCGGAGTTCACCCAGACTCATGTCCATTAAGTCAGTGACGCCATCCAACCATCTCATCCTCTGTCATCCCTTTCTCCTCCCACCTTCAGTCTTTCCCAGCATCAGGGTCTTTTCAAATGAGTCAGCTCTTCGCATCAGGAGACCAAAGTATTGGAGTTTCAACTTCAACATCAGTCCTTCCAATGAACACCCAGGGCTGATCTCCCTTAGGATGGACTGGTTGGATCTCCTTGCAGTCCAAGAGACTCTCAAGAATCTTCTCCAACACCACAGTTCAAAAGCATCAATTCTTCGGTGCTCAGCTTTCTTTATAGTCCAACACTCACATCCATACATAACCACAGGAAAAACCATAGCCTTAACTAGATAGACCTTTGTTGACAAAGTAATGCCTCTGCTTCTTAATATGCTGTCTAGGTTGGTCAGAACTTTTCTTCCAAAGAGTAAGCGTCTTTTAATTTAATGGCTGCAGTCACCATTTGCAGTGATTTTGGAACCCAAAAAAAATAGTAAGCTACTGTTTCCACTGTTTCCCCATCTATCTGCCATGAAGTGATGGGACCGGATGCCATGTTCTTAGTTTTCTGAATGTTGAGCTTTAAGCCAACTTTTTCACTCTTCTCTTTCACTTTCATCAAGAGGCTCCTTCATTCTTTACTTTCTGCCGTAAGGGTGGTGTCATCTGCATATCTGAGGATATTGATATTTCTCCTGGAAATCTTGATTCCAGTTTGTGCTTCCTTCAACCCAGCGTTTCTCATGATGTACTCTGCATATAAGTTAAATAAGCAGGGTGACAATATACAGTCTTGACGTACTCCTTTTCCTATTTGGAACCAGTCTGTTGTTTCATGTCTAGTTCTAACTGTTGTTTCCTGACTTGCACACAGGTTTCTCAAGAGGCAGGTCAGGTGGTCTGGTATTCCCATCTCTTCCAGAATTTTCCAGTTAATTGTGATCCACACAGTCAAAGGCTTTGGCATAGTCAATAAAGCAGAAATAGATGTTTTTCTGGAACTCTCTTGCTTTTTTCAATGATCCAGCGGATGTTGGCAATTTGATCTCTGGTTCCTCTGCCTTTTCTAAATCCAGCTTGAACATCTGGAAGTTCACGGTTCACATATTGCTGAAGTCTGGCTTGGAGAATTTTAAGCATTACTTTACTAGTGTGTGAGATGAGTGCAGTTGTGCAGTAGTTTGAGCATTCTTTGGCATTGCCTTTCTTTGGGATTGGAATAAAAACTGACCTTTTCCAGTCCTATGGCCACTGCTGAGTTTTCCAAATTTGCTGATATATTGAGTGCAGCACTTTCACAGCATCATCTTTTAGGATTTGAAATAGCTCAACTGGAATTCCATCACCTCCACTAGCTTTGTTCGTAGTGATGCTTCCTAAGGCACACTTAGGCACATTCCAGGATCTCTGGCTTTACGTGAGTAATCACACCATTGTGATTATCTGAGTCGTGAAGATCTTTTTTGTATAGTTCTTCTGTGTATTCTTGCCACCTCTTCTTAATAAAGCAGATACCACAGATATAGAAAGGATTATAAGAGACTACTATGAATCATTTTATACCAACAAACTGGACAACTAGATGAAATTTATCATGTATCACTCTTAGAAACATACAGCCCACTAAGACTGATCTTAGTAATTCAGTTTTCTATTTTTTTTTTATTTCTAAGAAATAGAAAACGTGAACACAACAGCTCCAAGTAAGGAAATTGAATCAGTAACCAAAAACCTCCAAATAAAAGTTCAGGAACAGGCAGCTTCACTGGTAAAACCTGCCAAACATTCAACAAAGAATTAACACCAATACTTGTCAAACTCTTCAAAAAAATGCAAGACCCTGACATGCTTTCAAACTTACTTTATGAGGTCTGATACCAAGATCAATCAGGATACCACAAGAAAGGAAAATTATAGGCTATCTCCCTGATGAACATAAATACAAAAATCCTCAGTGACATATTAGCAAACTAAATCCAACAGTACATCAAAATGACCTTATACTTTGGACAAGTGAGATGTATTCCAGGGATGCAAGGATGATTCCACATATTCAAATCAATCACATGTTACAACACAGTGACAAAATGAAGAATAAAAATCATATAGTCATTTCAATGGAGCAGAAAAAGCATTTGAGGAAATTCAACATCCGTTTATGATAAAAACTCAACAAATTTGGTATAGAGGGAACATGCATCAATAAAGGCTATATATAACCAGTACACAAGTAAGATCATACTCAATGGTGAGAATTGAAAACGTTGCATGTGAGACAAAGCAAAGAAACAGAGATGTCCACTTCTACAGCTTTTATTCCCATAGCACTGAAAGTCCTAGCAAGAGGGGGAACAAATCCAAACTAGAAAGGAAGTAAATTGTTGCTATTTGCCAATGACATAGAAATATGTAGAAAACCCTAAACACTCCACCAGAAAAGTGAAAAAACTGATAGAAAAACTGAGCAAAGTTAGAGGATATTCAATCCAATACAAAAAATTTATTTTATTTTTATATACTAACAACAAACTATTAGAAAGAGAAATTAAGCAAACAATCCCATTTGTAATTATATCAAAAAGAATAAAACAACTAGGAAAATTTAAACAAATATAAGACTTGTATACTGAAAACTACGAGATATTGATTAAAAAATTTTTAATGTCATAGATAAGTGGAAAGAAAATCCATGCTCATGGACGAATAAATATTGTTAAGAAATCAATAAATGCTGCTGAAAAAACAGGATACCACATGCAAAAGAATGAAACTGGGCTACTATCTTATACCACACACAAAAATGAACTCAAAATGGATTGAAGATTTGAAACTAAGACCTGAAACCATAGAACTTCTGAGGAAAACATAGGCTGTAAGCCCTTTAACATCTTGACAATGATTTTTTTGAATTAACACCAAAAGCAAAAACAAAAAAGCAGGACTCTATCAAGCCAAAAAGCTTCCCAGCAAAGGAAATCAACAAAATGAAAATGAAACCTACTGAATGGAAGAAAATATTTGCAGATCATGTATATAACAAGGGGTTAATATCCAAAGTATATGAAGACTATAACAGCAGAAAATCAAACAAGTAGCATCATTTGCAAGACGATAAACTAAAGAAATAGTGTATAGTATGCAAAATACTGGAAAAATTTTTTGTCTAATCACCAATGAAATTGCAGCTGATTCTGGTATTATGATTGCTAGAAAAATCATCCTTCTCTGCCTTAATCTGATTATGAATTGTATATAGAATGACTAAACTTTTACCATACAAGATGGTAGTATTTTTAAAGTTTTGCCAAACAAGACAGTAGTATTTGATTCATCTTCATAAAGACTGAATTTCAATCTTAAGAGCCTAAATCTAAATAATCGTTCCAAGAATTAGTATTTGAAATGCAAAGTTTGTATCTTTTCCTCTAGGAATTTATTCTTGGCACAAAATCTTTATTTCACACATTCTTGGATGATTTATTCACCCTTGAAAATGTTAAAAATATATGTAAGATGTATCATGTAACACACATACATAAGTCAAACTCATCACTCCTTAACTGATAACATTTAAATTCATTAAAAGGATATTTTAAAATGGTTCTAGCATTAATTTTTCAGGATTCCACTGCAATTTTGGCATGAGCATAATAAATACAAGGAAATTTATTTCTCTTCCAGCTATTTCATAGACTATGTTTTAAAAATGCACAAAGTTTTAAGTCAATCAAAACAAATTTATCTTTCATAAATTTCATCACACAAAATTATAATTGTTGTTCACATAGGCTTCGGGGGGATATTGTAGGATATAACTGCTAATCTCATCAAAACCCTTCTTTACAGAATTTCAGTTCTAATGACCAACTAAATTCATTTACTGATGTCATTAAAACAAAAGAATATAAAAATATATATCTAATATAGGTAAAATGCTTGGAAGGGCACTACCAAATACCCTTCATAACATTTTTGAAGACATATTTGAGGACCTGAGGAACTCATCCTTTACCTATGTAAAAGAAAACTCCTCCCTACCCAAAAAAAAAAAAACCCACAAAGTGAATTTTCCTAGAAGAAACCTAAATACAACAACAACCAACAAGATAAAACAATAATTTAAGCTCAACAAAGAACAGGCAGTTGGAAGGACTGGGTCATGCAAAGTAATGGCATGTTAAATGTAACTAGATTAAATTATCCAACTAAAAGACAGTGTGGTTGATTAGATTAAAAAAAAAAAAAACCCAAATATATACTACCTACAAGAGATTCACTTCAGCTTTAAAGACACATATAGACTGAAGATGAGTGAATGGAAAATGATATTCCATGCAAATGGAAACCAAAAAAAAGCAGGCATAGCTCTTTTATGTCATACAAAATAGGCTTTAACCCAAGCACTGTAAGAAGAGTGCTTGAATTGACAAAGAGTCAATTTAAGAGGATGTAACAACTATATTTATACACCCAATATCAGAATATCTAAATATATAAGGCAAATTATTAACAGACCTGAAGAGAAAAAAAGGTCAGCAATAAGCGACTTCAACACTTCACCTTCAACTATGGATCACTCAGAGAGGAACACTGAACCTAAACTATGCTTGGATCAGACTGACCTAAGGACACATACAAGATACATCTAACAATAGCAGAATACATATTCTTCCCAAGCACATATGGAACATTCTCCAGGATAAACAAAATATTAGAACACAAGACAAATCTTAATAAACTTTAGAGAACTAAAATCATATTAAACATCTTATTTGACCTCAATGGTATAAAATCAATCAAAGGGGAAAACTAAAAAATTCACAAATAAAATGCTCCTCAACAAACAGTGGGTTGAAGAAGAAATAAAAAATGAAATTAAAAATACCTAAGACAAATGAAAACTGAAATAGAACATACCAAAACGTATGGGACACACAGCCAAAGGAGTTATGAGAGGGAAGTATACAGTGATAAGTGCCTACACACACACACACACACAAAGATATCATATAAACAACTAAAATTTACACCTCAAGAATTTAGAAAAAGAACAAATTAAGCTCAAAGTTAGTAAAGGGCAAGAAATAACAAAAAATCAGAAAGTATAAATGAAATAGAGAGTAGATAATACAAAAGATGAATAAAGCTAAGGGCTGTTTTTTTTTTTTTTAAAGATACTGACAAAACTGACACCTTTAGACTAAGAAAAAGAGAGAAGATTCAAATAAATATAATTAGAATGAAGGACATATTACAAATAATAACCCAGAAATATAAAGAATAATAAAAATTACTCTGCATAATTATATACCAACAAATCAGATAAACCAGAATAAATGGTAGGTAGAAACAAATTCCTATAAACATACAACCTACCAAGACTGAATCATGAAGAAACAGAAAATTTGAACAGAAGAATTACTGGTATGAAGATTCAATCAGTAACCAATACCTCCAAACAACAAAAATCTAGGACCAAACACCTTTGCTGGTAAATTCTACCAAATAAAACCAGTTCTTTGCAAATTCTTCCAACAACAACAACAAAAAGGAGATGATGCTTCCAAACTCATTCACAAAGCCAGCATTATCCTGATACCAAAACCAGATAAGGATACCACAAGAAAGGAAAACAGGCTAATATGCCCAATGAACATAAATGCAAAAAATCTTCAATGAAATATTAGCAAACTAAATTCAACAATACATTAAAAGGATCATACACCATCAAGTGCGATTTATTCCAGGGATACAAGGATGGTTCAACATACTCAAATCAATATGAAAACAAAGTGAAAAACTGTACTTGAACTCTTGAAAACTTAAAACACATTAAGAATTATAATGTTTCATTAGGGTCAAATTAAATTTGACACTAAGAATGTGTTTATGCTACTGAAAATAATAGGAAATTTAAAGTAACTATAATTATTACTAATAATACCTTAGGCCAAAGCTTCTCAAAATTTTACACTGAAATGCCCCAAATTATAGACAAGAGTCTATAGACAAGACCTTCTCAGAAATTCTATGTATGAGAATTATATAAAAGATACGGTTTTACAACTTGTAGAAAGTAGTTTATTACCATAACAAGATAAGGATTTCATGAAATCACTTCAACTTTATTTTTATCCAGTTTCCTGGATGCTGAGGACAAAAGTCAGACACATACCTCTGTGTCTGTGTGTGCGTGCGTGCGCATGCACGCTCACAAGCTCAGTTGCACAGTCATGTTCAACTCTTTGCGATTCTGTGGACGATAGCCCATTGAGCTCCTCTGTCCAGAGTTTTCCAGGCAAGAATACTGGAGCAGGTTGCCATTTCCTACTCCAGGGGATCTTCCTGACCCACGGACTGAACTCACATCTCCCCTGTCTCCTGCACTGGCAAGTGGATTCTTTACCACTGAGTCACCCAGGAAACTGCACACATACCTACAATACACCTTTTTTGTGGATTTCTTTTTTTTTTTTTAAGAAATCTCTTATTTTTTTTTAAGAATTATGTATAAGATATTCATAAATGTATATTTACAAAGGAGAAAGCTTAAGAATGGTTATGAATAGCATTAACAGTCACATGGTCACGGACAGACAAGCCTAGATCTTAGCTCTTCTGACTCCAACCTCAATGGCCCTTGTTCAGGGAAGATTTG
The DNA here is from genome assembly GCF_000754665.1 of Bison bison bison. NCBI lineage: Eukaryota > Metazoa > Chordata > Mammalia > Artiodactyla > Bovidae > Bison > Bison bison. Next base: position 4,733,739 of record NW_011494629.1, read on the forward strand.
TTTCATATTTTCAGGAAGTGGTTATTTTGCTAAGCAACTTCATCAGGACATAACTTTGATAGAAATATCTACAACTGTCTGTTTTTCATTCTCAAATAAATAAAACAATACAATGGACTTCAATTAACTTTACATACACATTCATGGAAATTTAACAAATTAATCAAATTAACTGAAAATTTTGACAAGCAAAAGATTGAAAGCTTCCCCAAAATTCAAACAAACTATATTTTACTATTTTGAGAGTAAATCAAATCTAATTTAAGGATGAAACTGGTAATCCTTCAGAAATTAGGTTTATAAAACAAACATTTAGTGTCTATAAATTCGTTTTAAATTTATACTATAATGTGTAATGTTTCAAAGTTTCTATACACCTTTGCAATACCAGCTTCATAAAGTTTACATTTCTAGATATCTTACCTTTTTTGCTGTAGAAGGGGGATCCTTTTTCATATTTCTCAGTAAAAACTCTGGCATGTTATTTTCAATATCTTCACGAGTTCCCTTTTTACCCAAAACTGCAGCTAAAAATGAAATAACCTAGGGAGGAAAAAATCCAACAGTTTTAATCACTGTGTATTGTGATGGACAAAATTTTATGACTCACATGAACAGCTACTCAATTAGGGAGAATATGAGTGTGTACAAATAGATTTGCTAGGAAGAAAAACAATATGAATCACTAATATTGGTTTTCTTTATTTGCATTAATAAACAAAAATATAATATAAAAGTTACCACTGAATGCAATAAAGCAAAAATCCTCACACTGCCATCTCTTCCATGATAATTCTTTAAATAGATATATTTTATTGAAGTATAGTTGACTTACAATGTTGTGCACTCTACGAATTCTTTCTCAGTCTCATTAGCTGAGATATTTTCTTATGTATTTCTATTCATGGAATCTATCTCTTCATTATTGGCTATTACAATAAACTATGTACATTCCTTTCTCCTTGTAGAAAACAAACTCCTTAAGGGAATAATATTTGGTTAATAAGTTTGTCTATTTTTCTGTATCCAATAAATATAGGTAACTCAAGGATGCATATTACAATACCTAAGGTAATCACTAGAGAAAAATACAAGTGTGTAACTACTAATCTGCTATGGGAAGAATAATAGAATAATATGAACATATTTATTCAAAAAGAGGATGAAAATGAATAGATGACATGCAATCAATAAAAAGCATATAGTAAAACAGTAGGTTTAAATCTAAATATATTTAGAGGGATATATGTAAATGTATAATTGAACCACTTTTCTGTACACCTGAAACTAACACATCGTAAATCAACTATACTCCAATATCAAATAAAAAATTTAAAATAAATCACCTATTTAGATTTATTTTAAATTTTTTATTTGATATTACATGGATGTGAATTACATGGAAGTAGACTAAATAGTTTAATTAAAAGACAAAAGATTTTCAGAAACAAAACATGTGTGCTTTACACACAAAAAACCTAAGACATAGAGAAAATTGTAAGTGAAAAAAATGAAAAAAAAGATAGATCATGCAAACAAAAACCAAAGAAAGTTCATATAGTTATATTAATATCAGATAAGTGAAGTCGCTCAGTCGTGTCCTACTCTTTGCAACCCCATGGACTGTAGTCTACCAGGCTCCTCCCTCCATGGGATTCTCCAGGCAAGAGTACTGGAGTGGGTTGCCATTTCTTTCTCCAGGGGATCTTCCCGACCGAGGGATCAAACCCAGGGATTGAACCCAGGTTGCCCACATTCCAGGCAGACACTTTAAACTCTGAGCCATCAAGCATTACTAAATTACAGAGGGACACGATATTGATAAAAATTATTTCATTTGCAAGTTGTAAGAAGTGTTAATTATTAAAGAAAAAAAATGCACTGAAACAAAATAAGTAGACAAATTCATAAGCACAGTGATATATTTTGAAATAACTTAATGTAAAGATATAGAATGTATTAGTAAAATGATAAACAAACTTGACCTAATATACATCTGAAAGACGATAGTAAACTATAGCAAAACATACTTTATACTTAAAGTACACATAAAATAATTACCAAAATTGATATGGAAAGTCATAGAACAAATCTTAATCCGTCCAATAGACAAAAATCATACAGTTATGTTCTTTGGTCACAGTATAAGAAATTTTAAAAAATAGAAAATCCCCAAATATTTGAAAAGTAAGGAATATATTTTAAACTAGAATTCACAACGGAAATTAGAAAATATTTAAGATGAATAACAGTGTGTAATAATCACATATTAAACTTATGAAATACACTTAAATACATGCCTTATGGACTTAAATGCATATGGACACACATTAGGACATAAAAGGAGCTGTTAATAAAATACCTAACCATAGATCTGAAAAATTTATAAAAATAACAGAATTTATTTCAATGAAAATTTTATTTAAATTTTAAGAAAACTTAAATACACAAAAATAGAATTATAAAACATGAAAAAGCATAAAATAAAAAGGACTGACAAAGCCAAATGACCATACTATGAAAAGATTTTTTAAAGTGATAACTCCCTAGAAAATTGATAAAAAGAAAAAGAGAAACTAAGATAACAGGCAAACACACACACAAAATATGTATAGTACAAAATAAACAATGTTATGTTAATACCTATGAAATTTCAGGTGAAATGGAAAACCAGAACTTACCAACAATGAAACAAGAAACAGAAATTTTACATACTGAAATAACTATTAAGTTCAGTTCAGTTCAGTCGCTCAGTCGTGTCCGACTCTCTGCGACCCCATGAATCGCAGCATGCCAGGCCTCCCTGTCCATTACCAGCTCCCGGAACTCACTCAAACTCACGTCCATCGAGTTGGTAATGCCATCCAGCCATCTTATCCTCTATCATCCCCTTCTCCTCCTGCCCCCAATCCCTCCCAGAATCAGAGTCTTTTCCAATGAGTCAAGTCTTCGCATGAGGTGGCCAAAGTACTGGAGTTTCAGCTTTAGCATCATTCCTTCCAAACAACACCCAGGGCTGATCTCCTTTAGAATGGACTGGGTGGATCTCCTTGCAGTCCAAGGAACCCTCAAGAGTCTTCTCCAATACCACAGTTCAAAAGCATCAATTCTTCGGCGCTCAGCTTTCTTCATAGTCCAACTCTCACATCCATACATGACCACTGGAAAAACCACAGCCTTGACTAGACGGACCTTTGTTGGCAAAGTAATGTCTCTGCTTTTGAATATGCTATCTAGGTTGCTCATAACTTTCCTTCCAAGGAGTAAGCGTCTTTTAATTTCATGGCTGCAGTCACCATCTGCAGTGATTTTGGAGCCCAAAAAAATAAAGTCTGACACTGTTTCCACTGTTTCCCCGTCTATTTCCCATGAAGTGATGGGATCAGATGCCATGATCTTTGTTTTCTGAATGTTGAGCTTTAAGCCAACTTTTTCACTCTCCTCTTTCAATTTCATCATGAGGCTTTTTAGTTCCTCTTCACTTTCTGCCATAAGGGTGGTGTCATCTGCATCTGAGGTTATTGATATTTCTCCTGGCAATCTTGATTTCAGCTTGTGCTTCTTCCAGCCCAGTGTTTCTCATGATGTACTCTGCACAGAAGTTAAATAAGCAGGGTGACAGTATACAGCCTTGATGTACTCCTTTTCCTATTTGGAACCAGTCTGTTGTTCCATGTCCAGTTCTAACTGTTGCTTCCTGACCTGCATATAGGTTTCTCAAGAGGCAGGTCAGGCGGTCTGGTATGCTCATCTTTTTCAGAATTTTCCACAGTTTATTGTGGTCCACACAGTCAAAGGCTTTGGCATAGTCAATAAAGCAGAAATAGATGTTATTCTGGAACTCTCTTGCTTTTTCGATGATCCAGCGGATGTTGGCAATTTGATCTCTGGTTCCTCTGCCTTTTCTAAAACCAGCTTGAACATCAGCAAGTTCATGGTTCACGTATTGCTGAAGCCTGGCTTGGAGAATTTTGAACGTGTGAGATGAGTGCAATTGTGTGGTAGTTTGAGCATTCTTTGGCATTGCCTTTCTTTGGGATTGGAATGAAAACGGACCTTTTCCAGTCCTGTGGCCACTGCTGAGTTTTCCAAATTTGCTGGCATATTGAGTCAGCACTTTCACGGCATCATCTTTCAGGATTTGAAATAGCTCAACTGGAATTCCATCACCCCCACTAGCTTTGTTCATAGTGATGCTTTCTAAGGCCCACTTGACTTCACATTCCAGGATGTCTGGCTCTAGGTGAGTGATCATACCATCGTGATTATCTGGGTCATGAAGATCTTTTTTGTACAATTCTTCTGTGTATTCTTGCCACCTCTTCTTAATATCTTCTGCTTCTGTTAGGTCCATACCATTTCTGTCCTTTATCGAGCTCATCTTTGCATGAAATGTTCCCTTGGTATCTCTAATTTTCTTGAAGAGATCTCTAGTCTTTCGCATTTTATTGTTTTCCTCTATTTCTTTGCCCTGATCACTGAAGAAGGCTTTCTCATCTCTCCTTGCTATTCTTTGGAACTCTGCATTCAGATGGGTATATCTTTCGTTTTCTCCTTTGCCTTTCGCTTCTTTTTCATAGCTATCTGTAAGGCCTCCTCAGACAGCCATTTTGCCTTTTTGCATTTCTTTTTCTTGGGGATGGTCTTGATCACTGCCTCCTGTACAATCACGACTCTCCATCCATAGTTCTTTAGGTACTCTGTCTTTCAGATCTAAGCCCTTGAATCTATTTGTCACTTTCACTGTATACTTGTAAGCGATTTGATTTAGGTCATAACTGAATGGTCTAGTGGTTTTCCCTACTTTCTTCACTTTAAGTCTGAATTTGGCAATAAGGAGTTCACGATCTGAGCCACAGTCAGTTCCCAGTCTTGTTTTTGCTGACTGTATAGAGCTTCTCCATCTTTGGCTGCAAAGAATATAATCAGTCTGATTTCAGTATTGACCATCTGGTGATGTCCACGTGTAGAGTCTTCTCTTGTGTCGTTGGAAGAGGGTATTTGCAATGACCCGTGCGTTCTCTTGGCAAAACTCTGTTAGCCATTGCCCTGCTGCATTCTGTACTCTAAGGCCAAATTTGCCTGTTACTCCAGGTATTTCTTGACTTCTCTGTGTTAAACAGTAAATCCTTGTTGCTTTATTTATGTATGTATGTGTGTGTGCATACCAAGTCGCTTCAGTCATGTCCGACTCTTTGCAACCCTGCGGACTGTAGTCTGCCAGGCTCCTCTGTCTATGAGATTCTCTAGGCAAGAATACGCGAATGGGTTGCCATGCCCTCCTCCAAAGGAACTTCCCGATCCAGGGATTGAACCCCTGTCTCTTAAGTCTCCTACATTGACAGGCAGGTTCTTTACCACCAGTGCCACCTGAGAAACCCATTTTATGTATAGTAGTTTGTATCTGTTAATCAATCCCATATTGCTATTTTGTCCCTCCTTCTTCTTATTTCCCTTTGGTTACTATAAGTTTATTTTCCATGTCTCAGAGTGTGTTTCTGTTTTATATATATATATATATATTAGGTTGTCCAAAAGTTCCTTCAGTTTTTAAGTAAAAAGAAAAGACATATTTTTTTCATTTTCACCAAGAACTTTGTTGAAAAATGAATTCACCATTTTGTTCCACTACCTTCTGCCATTGTTCAGGCAACTTAATTCGTCTTCCCAAAACTTTTTACCTTTTAAAGCAATGAACTATTGCAGGTGTCTTTTTTAGCCTTACAGAGAACTGAATTTTTTTTCAATTAAGAAAATTTTGTATAGTCTAAAATAAATGGAAATCTGAAGGTGCAATGTCTGGTGAAGACAGCAGATGAATCAGAACTTCTCAGCCAAGCTTTAACAGTTTTTGCCTGGTCATTTCCAAGACATAATATTGAAATTAGGCCTGTTAATACCCTATAATTATCTCTAAGGGTTCAAGCGACAGGGAGAGTCACTCATGTCTCACTTTAAATCAAAATACAAAAATGATTAAGCTCAGTGAGGAATGCATGTCAAAAGCCACCAACAACAAGAAACCCACCAAACAGCCAAGTTGTGAATGCAAAGGAGAAGTTCTTGAAGGTAATGAAAAGTGCTAGTCCAGTGAACACATGAATGACAAGAAAATGAAACAGCCTTACAGCTGATATTGAGAGGAAAGTTTGATTGACCTGAATAGAAGATCAAACAAGCCACAATACTCCCTTAAAGCCAAAGCCTAATCTAGAGCAAGGCTCTCTTCACTTCTATGAAGGCTGAGAGAAGGGAGGATGCTTCAGAGTAAGCCATCTCCATAACATAAAACTGCAAGGTGAAGCAGCAAGTGCTAATGCACAAGCTACAGCAAAACACCTAGATCTAGCTAACTAATTAATGATGGTGGCTATATTAAATGACAGATTTTTAATACAGGCAAAATAGCTGTATATTAGAAGATGCCATCTAAGACTTTCATAGCTAGAGAGGAGAAGTAATGCCAGGCTTCAAAACTTCAAAGGAATGGCTGAGCCTCTTAGGGGCTAATGCAGCTGGTAACTTAAAGTTGAAGCCAATGCTCATTTACCATTCTGGAAACTCTGGGGCCCTTAAGAATGACGATAAATCTATTCTGTGCACATGTGTGCTAAGTCACCTCAGTCATCTCTGACTCTTTGCAACTCTATGGACTGTAGCCTGCCAGGCTCCTCTGTCCATGGAATTCTTCAGGGAAGAATACTGGAGTGTGTTGCCATGTCCTCCTCCAGGGGATCTTCCCAACCCAGGGGTTGAACCTGTGTCTCTTAAGTCTCCTGCATTGGTAGGTGGGTTTTTTACCACTAGTGCCACCTGGGAAGCCCAAATCCATTCTACCTATGCTCTAGTGATAAAATAACAAAGCCTGGATGACAGCACATCTGTTCACAACATAGCTGACTAAGTATTTTAAGCCCACTGTTGAGATCTACCATTCAGAAAAAAAAAGTTTCCTTTCAAAACATTACTGCTCATCGACAATGTACTTGTTAACCCATGAATTCTAGTGGAGATGTACAATAAAATCAGTGTTGCTTTTATATCCGCTAACACAAAATCTATTCTCCAGCCCATAGATTAGAAATCATTTCAATTTTCAAGTCTATTTAAGAAATATACTACATGAGGTTATAGCTGCCATAGATAGTGAGTCCTCTGACAGACCTGGGCAAAGTAAATTGAAAACCTTCTGGAAAGGTCTTATTATTCTGAATGCCATTAAGAATTCATGATTCATGGAAAGAGGTCAAAATATCAACATTAACAAGAATTTAGAAGTTGATTACAATCCTCATGGATGATTCTTGTATGGTTCAAGACTTCAGTGGAGGAGGTAACTACAGATGTGGTGCAAATACCAAAAGAACTAGAGTTAGAGCCTGATGACGTAACTGAATTGCTACAATATCATGAGAAAACCACAAAGGATGAGGAGGTGCTTCATATTACTTATGTAAAGAAAGTGATTTCTTGAGATGGAATCTAATTTGAGGGAAGGTACTGTGAAGATTGTTGAAATGACAGCAAAGGATTTAAAATATTAAACGGATGCTGGGCTGGATGAATCACAAGCTGGAATCACGACTGCTAGGAGAAATATCAACCTCAGATATACAGATGATACCACTCAAAAGGCAGAAAGTGAAGAAGAACTAAAGAGCCTGTTGATGAGGATGAAAGAGGAGAGTGAAAAAGCTGGCTTAAACTCAACATTCAGAAAACAAAGATCATGGTATCAGGTCCCATCTCTTCATGGCAAACAGATGGGGAAGAAGTGGAAACTGACAGATTTTCTTTTCCTGGGCTCCAAAATCACTGTGGACAGTGACTGCAGCCATGAAATTAAAAGATGCTTGCTCCTTGGAATGAAAGCTATGACAAACTTAGCATATTAAAATGCAGAGACATTACTTTGCCAACAAAGGTCTATATAGTCAAAGCTATGGCTTTTCCAGTAGTCATGTATGAATGTGAGAGTTGGACCATAAAGAAGGCTGAGCACTGAAGAACTGATGCTTTTGAACTGTGATGCTAGAGAAGACTCTCGAGAGTCCATTAGATTGCAAAGAGATCAAATCAGTTGATCTTAAAGGAAATCAGTCCTGAATATTCACTGGAAGGATTGAGGCTGAAGCTCCAACAGTGTGGCCACCTGATGCAAAGAGGTGATTCACTGGAAAAGACCCTGATTGCTGGGAAAGATTCAGGACAGGAGGAGAAGGCTTAGCAGGCCACAGCTTAGCAACTGAACAACAACAAAAGCAGTGGCAGAGTATTTTTTAAATTAAGGTATAGACATCATTTTTTTAGACACAGTGCTATTTATTGCATGCTTACTAGGCTATCAGTTCAGTTCAGTCACTCAGTCGTGTCCGACTCTTTGTGACCCCATGGATTGCAGCACGCCAGGCCTCCCTGTCTATCACCAACTCCCGGAGTCCACCCAAACTCTTGTCCATCGAGTCGGTGATGCCATCCAGCCATCTCATCCTCTGTCGTCCCCTTCTCCTCCTGCCCCCAATCCCTCCCAGCATCAGGGTATTTTCCAATGAGTCAACTCTTCGCATGAGGTGGCCAAAGTATTGGAGTTTCAGCTTTAGCATCAGTCCTTCCAAAGAACACCCAGGGCTGATCTCCTTTAGAATGGACTGGTTGGATCTCCTTGCAGTCCAAGGGACTCTCAAGAGTCTTCTCCAACACCATAGTGCAAAAGCATCAATTCTTCGGGGCTTAGCTTTCTTCACAGTCCAACTCTCACATCCATACATGACCACTGGAAAAACCATAGCCTTGACTGGATGGACCTTTGTTGGCAAAGTAATGTCTCTGCTTGTGAATATGCTGTCTAGGTTGGTCATATAACACAGTGTAAATATAACTTTTATGTATACTAGGAAACCAAAAAATTCTTGTGACTTGCCTTATTATGCTGTCACTTTACTACAGTGATCTGGAAATGAACCCACAATATCTCTGAGGTATTCCTATATATTTCTAACCATGACAATTCATAATTCAATCTGCTCATCTAACATGATATAAAATATTAGCTCTAACTTGTCAAATTCCATGAAACAAAGATATATAAAATGCCTATTTTATTGAAGAATCTCATCTTTAGAAGAAGTTCCATAAAAGTGATTAAATTTGTAAGCTCTAATTATGGATTAGCTTTACTTAATTCACTAAATACATTAGTGATTTTAAAGAAAAATCTTTACATCCCTTTAATTTATTTATTGGCCATGCCATGCTACTTACAGGATCTTAGTTCCCTGACCAGAGACTGATCCCAGGCCCTTGGCAGTGAAAGCATGGAATTCTAACCACAGGGAATTCCCATACTTAATTCACTAAATACATTAAAAATTTTAAAGAAAAACCTTTGCATCCCTTTTAAATAATCCACACTCCTTCCTAACAGATTAGTTACCTACCCCCAAAAAGTGACTTGAAATGAAAATAAATTTGAATTTATTTGAGAATACACATAACTAGAGGAGTTAACGTAAAATCACTGACAAACTTTTTACCTCATTATTTTAAGGTAATGTAGCAGCAATGTGTCGACATCCAAAAAGCAGATAGACATAGGGAGAATGGAAAGAACAGCACAGATGGAGTTTATGTACCAGCAGTGTGCTGCTGCTGCTGCTGCTAAGTCGCTTCAGTCGTGTCCGACTCTGGGCGACCCCAGAGACGGCAGCCCACCAGGCTCCCCTGTTCCTGGGATTCTTCAGGCAAGAACACTGGAGTGGGTTGCCATTTCCTTCTCCAATGCATGAAAGTGAAAAGTGAAAGTGAAGTCGCTCAGTGGTGTCCGACCCTCAGCAACCCCATGGACTGTAGCCCACCAGGCTCCTCCATCCATGGGGTTTTCCAGGTCAAAGTACTGGAGTGGGTTGCCATTCTCCAACCAGCAGTGTAAACAGCACTAATTACTTCGACCCTCATCTTTGTTGACAAGCCCAAGAGAAGAAAGGGGAACTGGAAAACCAGTCATTTGGGACTGGGAAAAGGAAACTGGGAAACTGTCATTTGAGCACAACTCCAAGAGAGCAAAGGGAATACATAATTTTGTGTAGATCTAGCCCTCTCTGTTGGAGAAGGAAATGGCAACCCACTCCAGTGTTCTTGCCTGGAGAATCCCAGGGACGGCAGAGCCTGGTGGGCTGCCGTCTATGGGGTCGCACAGAGTCGGACACAACTGAAGCGACTTAGCAGCTTAGCAGTCCTCTCTATCACTCATATTAGCACAGTAGAGGTCTATCAAAACCTTAATTCACAGAAGTGAACAACATATTTACAATGCTAGTTTACAAAACTAATCTGAAAGAAAAAAAAAGAGAATCTGCTTTAATGTGGAATACAGTAGTTCTAAAGTTATGGTTAAAGATGAAAAGAACAAAAGACTATTTAATCAGCCACCTACAGAATAGAAAAAGGGCAAAAACTGCATTTCAGAACTGATGCATCACTCTGGAAAAGCTTTGTTTTTACAAACATTCCTCTGAAACTCTGTCAGGCAAACGTTTTTATAGTCTGTTTTTTCTCACACACACATAAATCAGCATAAATCAGAGATGGGGCAGTAAGGCAACAAACATTCTCTCAGACCAACAGAAGGCATAGCAAAAATTGTCTACTTCTTATATACTTTTTTTTAAAAGCCTACATTCCTTATTTTTCATCTTCCTGGGAGATAAAAAGGTAAGAGAGTATTTTGGAATCAAACAAAGTACGATGATTTTTGCTTGGTTTAAGTAACAACAGAAACAACAATGTGTTATTTTGAAAGGGCACCTGGCCCGTTTATCCTTACGAAGTTCTCGTCCTAAAATCTGGACTGTTAATACACGCTGAAATGAGAAAAGCAATTTACCTTCAAAATGCTAGGACAGTTTTGTTTCTGCTTTAAAAGCTTTGTGGCTCTGGAGGTTAATTAACCTTTCACATTGGGTATTATGGCATTTTCTCCATGAATGAAAATAAAGAAAATATGATTATTTTCTTCATTACTATATTCCTGAGGGAACAACATGACTTATGATCTAAAGAAGTTTCAAATTTTTGTATAGCTTTTGAATCAACTAAAGATCATATCATGCAAAAGATGGTATTGATAATAACCAAAGAAAGCTGTAATTATCAGCAATCCCACCATTTGTCGCAGGGTTGAGGTTTCCTATACCTATATTTTAAAAATGTATAGTAATGACATTTTTTATGATATCAATGAATATAAAATCAAAGATTCAAAGACAATTTTTACAGTTTGAAAAATGTTATCTTTCCTCGGCTGCTCGAAGGCATAATACCATCTTCACATAGCAGATGTGGCACCTCATGTTTCTGATATTGAAGATGATCAGGCATTGACTAGTCAAAATCATGTTGGAAAGAACATTCTAGCATGGAACAAACAGTAAAAGTATATGTAAAGACAGTCACAGAGGGCTTTATTATTTATTTTCCTCTAGTAGTCACCTGCCTATCTCGGTCACAGCTGGTAGTTTCCCAAAGGCTCTTTTCTTATTCTTTGAACCTATTCTCCTGAGAAAGTAAATTCATTTATTCCACAAGCAATTACTTAACACCTTCAATGTGCAAGTCTCAAACTATGTGCATTGCCTAAGATTAAAGGAAAATAGAGTACGGCTAAAAGTAGTATACTATGATTATTGAGGGACTTAATTTTACCCTAACTTTTTACACCAGAACTTAAAACATAGCCATTATTTGGCTATTTTCAACTGTTGATTTGAAAATAAAAGTGAATTTAATTTTTCACTTACCTCTGAACTCCACTAACAATGGAACTGTCATGAAAAAAAAAATAGCTTAAATTCAGTTGTAAAGAAGGAAACACAAAAAGACTTAATCACACACTAGACAAACACTCCTGAAAATGCAGAGTGATTGCTTAGTATAAAGTCTAGATTCAGAACTCTAATCCTCTGAATTACAAACCTTTGTGGTATATAGTTTCTGACAAGGCTCCCAAAAATTCCCACCTCTTGGTATCCACAACTATATTTCATGCCCACTATGGCCCAGGTGGCAAGCAACCAAGGGAGGGCTTTGCTAATAGCTCATGCAGAAACAGTGGCCTCAGTCTAAAGATAGGAAGTGAATCCTCCCTAGTCTAACTTTGAAATAACTGTAGCCTTAAGAGAAACTCAGCCAGAAGACCCAGCTAAATGGTACCCAGATTCCTGATCCATAGAACTGTAACATGATAAATGTGTATTGTTTCAAGCTGCTATATCTTGGAATAATTTGTTATACGGCAATAGATACCTAACATAAGCCTATCTGAAGAAAAGTATATACATGTGCTAATTCTGGCACACATTTTAGAGAAACAAGAGGCCTCTCTAAAGTCCACCAACTGAATTCCTAGTGGCCCAGAGATCCTAGACTAAGAAACTTCTGCTATGATAAACTCCAAACAATATGACAAAAGGCCTGCAGAAAGTTTAACCATGCTGTGTAGCTTAACAAATGTCAGAATACTTTCCTTCCATAAGGTATCACTAAGAAAGTTAGGTTAATCTAAATATAACTATTATCTTAGTATTAACATTATCAAAGGTCAAAACAAGTCAAATTATACTAAAACATTACTTTAAATAACGTATTTCATAGTACTAAATAAGTACTGAGGTTAAAAAATTGACTAAACACCATCCTTAAGATACTGTGTGAGACAAACACACACACAAAATAATTATAATAAGTTCTGGGATACAAACAGAAATTTGCAGATGGTATCCACTCATGTATGTAATACACATGACATAATATGTATGACTTTATTAAATTTTAATTATAAAGTAAGTAAATACCTGTACAGTTTTTCCAAGTCCCATGTCATCACCGAGAATACATCCTCTTCCTTGGATGAAGTGTCCATAGAGAAACTGGGCTCCCTCCCTTTGGTAGTCTCTTAAATACCTATTGATAGTATAAGGAATAGAGTCTCCATTTTCAGATAATTGAAAAGGAACAGCTGACGATGGAAATTTTCGGTCTGGGAAATAAGGTTTTTCCAAATCTTCATCATCAAATATAAAATTCCTGGAGCAATCTTTAACAGATTTCACTTCTTGAAGTCTCTTAAGAGGTACTCTCCTTTCTTGAAAATTTGAATATAAGATGACTGCAAATGACTTTCCATTTTCATCCACTGTGATAGATTTTATGCTTGCTTCACAAAGTTTTTCATTATCTGGAGAAGGGGCAAGACATCGTTCTCCTGGATGCCATATATCTATAATAATAAAGGAGAAAATAAACTTTCCAAATCTAACTTTTAAAGTAACACCTCATTTATCCACTTCTATGAGAAAAAAATATTCCTCATATAAATACCCTTCCCAAAATCCGAAACAAGACAAATTATAGGTATTTTCCTAAAGTATATTATCATAATAAAGGGTATATAATTTATTTCCAGTTTTTCTCACCCTGTGTGTCATAATCTCCCCATACATGTTTAATCTATTTATTCTGATTAGGTGGATATGGGTCATGGGCATTTGGTTTTATTATTGTGGTTGGTTATTATTGCTGAATTCAAAAGGTGATTCTGATGCCCAGCCAGGATTAAGAACCACTTAGTTAAATATTCATGATGACTCATGAACATCATGTATAACATTCATAATATGGCAGAATAACTGTGAATAGGACTTGGTAATAGGTAAGCTAAAATCCTCTGAACAGCTGTATTTTTGTGATTCTTCTGTCTGCTTTTTTAGTTATTCCATCTTCTTTTTCTGAACAAAGCTATTTCTTCTCATTGTCAATACGGCTGTTTCTAAAACGTTCCTTGAATTTGTATACGACTAATCAAGGGAATCTCCAGTTCAACAGCAGAGTGACATGTACCAGTTCTGTCACAGCTTTTTCCATTCAAGGTTTTGAAAAGCTGAAGTTCTTAAGAATGAGATGAATTCTAAGATCTCTTTCTGCTATCATTTCATTATCCTTTGAAAAGTCTGACTTCTCTCTATGTATGAATTCATTCTGTGCTTAACTGTACAGCTATTTTATTTTGTATTCAGAAAATACAGTACTATGGAGTGGGGAGGGAAGCCTCTACAGAGTATAATATTGGTACAATTAAAATGTGCCAAATAGAGGAAATTAAGTAAAAATAATTTTCCTAATGGAATGTCATATAACAAGAACTCCAGAGGAATTGTATGGCCACAATTGTAAGAATACTAGGAATTATTTTTTTTTCATATATTTCTCGCAGAGATCATATGATCATTGGTAGTTCCCCAGGGTCTTTCTAATGATTCTGAATTAGGCTTTTATACCATTCATGATCATAACTAGTATGTCTATATTCTCTTCAGTAAGAATAGCTCATTATGCTATTCCTCATCAGTTGTTCCTCAAAAGTAAAACCATTATTCTAACTTTGATAAAGTTGTTTTTATATAACAATCAGAAGCACAGCAAAAAAAAAATATATTCTCCCACTCTAATTTTGCTTTCAAACTGTCTGAGTTCTAAAAACGTCCTAATGTGAAAATAACACTCCGATTCACTATACAGAGATAAGTCAATGGGCCCTATTTTCATAACAGTACTATCTGAACCTTAAAACCTATGTTAAACCTTAAGGTAAGTCTTAACACATTACTTGTTTCATATGATTTGTCTGCCTATCCGGCATATGCCTTGTAATTTTTTAGAGGTTTAATTCATTAACTTATTTATTATCAATGTATATGATTTAATACCAGCTATTTACCAGATACTGTACCACACTATGAGTATAAAAATGAAGAAGAAAAATGTCAAAAATGACAGTCATTAAACCTTGCTTGAAATCGCTGTTAAGTCGCTTCAGTCGTGTGCGACCTCATAGACAGCAGCCCACCAGGCTCCTCTGTCCATGGGATTCTCCAGGCCAGAACACTGGAGTGGGTTGCCATTTCCTCCTCCAATGCATGAAAGTGAAAAGTCAAAGTGAAGTCGCTCAGTCATGTCCAACTCTGTTTGAAACTAGTTTTTCCCAATTTCATTAAAAGGAATCACTGTCCAGCCAACTTTTCAAGGTAGAAAACCTTTAGTCAGCCTTATTCCTCTTCTGATATTACTCCCTACATTCAATCCATCAGAATGTCCTGGTGGTTCTACTTAAAAAAAAAAAAAAAGCCATCCCTTTCCTCCATGCCACCAACTCTTCAAAATAACTATTGGCAAACTTTTTCTGTAGAGTCAGATTTTAGCTATTTATTATTTTAGATTTTGCAGGTTATACCGTTGCTTGCCTTTGTAACACAAAAGTAGCTACAGACACATAATCAAATGGATATGGCTGTGCTCCAATAAAACTTTATCTATAACTCAGCCATTAAAAAGAATACATTTGAATCAGTTCTAATGAGGTGGATGAAACTGGAGCCTATTATACAGAGTGAAGTAAGCCAGAAGGAAAAACACCAATACAGTATACTAACGCATATATATGGAATTTAGAAAGATGGTAACGATAACCCTGTATACGAGACAGCAAAAGAGACACTGATGTATAGAACAGTCTTATGGACTCTGTGGGAGAGGGAGAGGGTGGGAAGATTTGGGAGAATGGCATTGAAACATGTAAAATATCATGTATGAAACGAGATGCCAGTCCAGGTTCAATGCACGATACTGGATGCTTGGGGCTGGTGCACTGGGGCGACCCAGAGGGATGGTATGGGGAGGGAGGAGGGAGGAGGGTTCAGGATGGGGAACACATGTATACCTGTGGTGGATTCATTTTGATATTTGGCAAAACTAATACAATTATGTAAAGTTTAAAAATAAAATAAAATTAATAAAAAAAAATAAAATAAATGTTGGGCTGAATTTGGTTCTGACTATAATGTGCCAACGTCTGGCTTTCTCCTAAATTACTGCTTTGGACTCAGTTCTCTACCCATTCTCTCCACTGACATTATCTCCCCAATACAGTCCATTTTCCACATAGCTGCAGTATCAACTACTTAAAAATATTTATCACTAAATCTTTAATTTAAAATCTTTTAATAACTACCCACTGCAGAAAGAATAAACTCCAAGCTTCTTACTATGGTCTACGTGATCCTGTATCATTTTCCCCTACTTACTTCTCCAACTTAAAATATATCAATATTCCCTTTGACTCAAGCATACTAAGCAGGTCTTCTCTCACTTATTGTTATGTCATTGCCTCACAGATTTTGTTTCTGATCATCTTATTTAAAGTACCCCACTATTCTGTACCTGAGTATTTTACTGCCTGTATAGCACATACCACAATGTTTAATTATCATGTTTACTTTTTAAAAATCTGCCTCTCTCACTAGAGAATAGTATCTTTTCCAAGAAAATGTCTGTATTGTTCAAAATTTTATCCCCAGAGCCAGCACACAGTAGGCACTCAACAAACTTGCTGAATATATTAACAAAAACACATTCTGAATCTCATAGAACTTTGATATCTAGTGAGAGAGACAAATACTAAAAAGTTCACACATGTGAAATTGTTACTTTAAGAGTGCTGTAAGAAAGAGGGACTAAAGAAACAGTTTAAAAAGGAAGAAAATTTAAGCAAAGAATGTCAGTCGGGGGGTACATATAGCAGGTGCAAAAACCTCATGGGCTTCACACAACAATCTATAGAAATCTATATTTGGTTTCTGAGTTTGGGTAACTTGTAGAACTAAGGAGATTCAGTTAAGTTTGATCTAGGGCAGTATCTCTCAGCATTCAAAGTCCAGAACAAATAGTTTAAATTAGGACGATTTCCTTTTGGACTGAATGGGGGGTAAGGCTCCTTACAATCTGGTCCCTATGTCCACTTTAACTTCATTTCCTCCCTTTCTCCTGATTTCATCCCAAACTTGCCTTCTAGCTGTTCTTCAACCATGACAAGCATACTCCCATCTTCAGTCCCTGAGATTTCTGTTTCTCCCACCAACCCTCTCCCTAAATCCCAATGTGACTGATTCTCTCACTTCATTCAGGCTTCTACTCAAATGGCACCTCCTCAGAGGTATCTTCTCTGATCACTCAATCTAACATACCACTCCCTGCCACTCTCTCCTCCTTTACTCTGCTTGATTTCATTTTCAGAAAAAAAATGGAAATATCTGTTATTGATTATCTCCTTCAGTTCCCCGGAGTAGAGACAATTTGTGTTCACTGCCAAATTCTGGACACTGAGGACAATGTTTGAAACTCAAATACTTGTCAGATTAACAAATATTTATATAGAGCTTACATTTTGAGGTTTATGTGTGCCACGCACACAATTTATACATAGTAGTTCATTTAAGCCTTACAACAACCTGTTCACTACTTCATGTAAATACTATTATTAGTTCCCTTTTATAAATGGTGAAACAGATAAAGGTTAACCACAGTCACACAGCTAGAAAGTGTCAGAGCCTGGATGTGAATCAAGCTATCTGAACTTGTAGCTACCATGCTGTACCAGTACACACATGAAAGAACAATTCCTTGGAACTGAGTAGCCCTCAGTTCAGTTCAGTTGTGTCTGACTCTCTGTGACCCCATGGACTGCAGCACACCAGGCTTCTCTGTCCATCACCAACTCCTGGAGATTGCTCAAACTTATGTCCATCAAGTCAGTGATGCCATCCAACCATCTCTGTCATCCCCTTTTCCTCCTGCCCTCCACCTTTCCCAGCATCAGGGTCTTTTCCAATGATTCAGTTCTTCACATCAGGGGGCTGAAGTATGAGTAGCCCTGCCCCCTTTTAAATGAAATATGAACATCCCAGTTACTATAATCTCCACTCAGCAGCTTCATCTACTTATTTTACCTGCCAGGTTTCTAAAGGTATTTGTATTTGTGGTCCCTGAGTGATAGTGTCATCAATTTCTAGTCTTCAGAGCTGAGGCTTGTTACTTAAAAGTCTCTGAAGTTTGGTTCTATATTCCTCATCTATTTAATCAGATCAGTATCTTGCTCAAAATAAAACATGTAAACAATCAGCATATTTCTAGGCACAGAACAAGCATTCAATATCTGTAAGTTTTTGCTTTATCACTATTAATAATGAAAACTATTAATGTGGGGGGCAAGAGGACATCCCAGATGACTTGTGGCAGATAACCATGTTCTCCCAAGACATCCCAGATGACTTGTGGCAGATAACCATGTTCTCCCTAAACCACCCTTAGTGACCCATTAAAGGTGACCCTGACTCAATACATCACATATAATGTGTAATAAACTGAACTAATCTCAATCTATATTCACCTACTTAATAATGAACCTACCATTCACTAAGGACTGAGGCATACAACAGAGAATAAAAATACCAAACATTTACTTAATGTTTACTATGAGCCAGACACTGGGTCATATTAAGTGCTTTGCATGACACCATCTCAATTAATAGTCAAAAGAACTCAATCAATAATGATTTCAATTTTACAGATGAGCAAACTACCCAAAGTTGCTCAGCAAATGACTGTCAGAGCCAGCACTAGATCCAAGGGCAGTCTGACTTCAGAGTTTCTCAACACTGAATCACAAAGAACTAGTCCCCGCTCTAGAGGGGGTACACTATCTCCAGCTGTCACTCACAGAGGCCACAGGGTAAAACCCCGACCCCAAGGGAACTGGCATGAACAGGTCCAATCCTACACAGTCAAGACAGGTGTCTGGGCAGGGAGGCGAGCTCGGAGCTTATACCTTTGCTGTTGGTTTCCGCGTGGGGCTTCGGGGTAGACTGATCCATCTGGCCAGGGGGAAGGGCTTGGCAGCCAGGTTGCATTTAACACCCCACAAGCGGCAGAGGACCGCCAGGAGGAGGTAAGCAGGCGGAGGGTGGCAAACTCCACCTTCCGCCACCCTCCGTACATCGCCCTCCCCTGGAGCTCGACGTCACGGCACGGAGGGAGCAAAGGTGGAGCCTGATGGGGTCCAGGGAGAAGGGACGGTGGCCTCTGCGACAGCGGCAGAGCCGGAGGACGCTATGGTAGCTGGCAAGGCAGCGCTCACCTACTAGCCTGGAGCTCCGCCGGCGAGGGTAGACAACAGGCTGCCTATTCGACCCTTTACCCTCCTGCCTCTCACTGTTGAGCCTCCCTCTGCAACCCAGCGCAGCTTCCAACCCGAACTCGGAAAATCCCGCGAGAACTGGCTCCGTTACGGTCCACGGGATCTCACGATAACAAAATCTTGGTTTACATGGGCGGAGCGATCTTCAGGCCGTCTTTCCACTAGAAAGCATGCAACACAAAGATCCGCGATAGTTGCAAGTAGCGCGCGGTTTGGTATCGCTTGCCTGCCTTGTGCGGCTGTTGCGGCTGCAGAGAGAGGCTGGGAGGGGG
>NW_011494629.1:4753191-4754052 GCF_000754665.1 Bison bison bison
TGGAAGGTGGCCGTGGGCGTGGACCTGCTGAGGGTCTTTTAAGGACCGGTAAGAAAGGTGACGGCCTAGCAGGAGACCATCGTCCCCGCGCTCCTTTGTCCATGGGATTCTCCAAGCAAGAATATTGGAGTGGGTTGCCATGTCCTCCTCCAGGGGATGATCCATAGTCACGTCTCCCTCTAAGTGCAGCTGGGAAAGATTATTTGGTTTTAAGGGCTCACATGATAAAATTGGGTCCTCCAGTAATCCAGGATATTCTTCCCTTATCAAGATCTATACCCTCAAGCACATCAGTAAGATTCCTTTGCCATATAAAATAACATATTCATGGGTTCTAAGGATTAAGATATGAACATCTTTGGAGATCATTATTCTGCCTACCCCAGAGTCTTAATGAGGAAAACTATGGCTATTTCATCTGTAAATAGATATCTATTTTTGACAGATACTAAAAATCAGCACGTTTTCATAAAATGCTTCATCTAGAATAGCATTTGTTTCTGTTTACCAGCAGGTAGAAATTTTGTATTGAAGAGAAACATCTAATTCGTCCATTAACTATGTGTTACATGTTGGGCCTCAGATATGGTTAGAGATGAGACATTTATCCTCACTGCTTCAAAGTCCTCACCCATGACAGACTCATAATAGTGATCCACCTAAAAAGAATTGGACTTCCCTGGTGGCTCAGACGGTAAAGCGTCTGTCTGCAATGTGGGAGACCGGGGTTCGATTCCTGGATTGGGAAGATCCCTTGGAGAAAGCAATGGCAATCCACTTCAGTACTATTGCCTGGAAAATCCCATGGACAGAGGAGCCTGGTAGGCTACAGTCCAGAGTCGGACACGACTGAGCGACCTC
>NW_011494629.1:4754460-4756640 GCF_000754665.1 Bison bison bison
GAGTCGGACATGACTGAAGTGACTTAGCAGCAGCAGCAGCAGCAGTATTGCAATATACTGTTGTTATCAATGGAATTTGTCCACTTGAAAGTTGCATTCTGCATAGCAATTGCTTCAGTTTAATATTTTGGCCAATAGTTGATAATGCATTATTACTTAGATTAGAATTTTAGACTAGGTTCTAACTTAAACAGCACAGATTGTAAGACATATTTTCTAGGTGCAGCTGAACAAAACTTATTACTGTCATTACATGCATCTTGATATTAGAAATTTTAAAATGTAGAAAAAAATTCTTGGACTTGATGAAATATATCTGTTTTACTTAAATTCTGTAAATTTTGTCCCTAAAATCAATAGCAATTGGAAATTCCAATCTAGCTTATTTTTTTGTCCTACACCTATTAGAGAAGACATTTGATTTTTTCCTCCACTGAAATGACTAGTTATGTAATGTCACATTTTTCCAGAGGTCCACTGATTTAACAAAAATTTTAGAAATAAATATTGATTTAAATGAAAGGGATCATCTGGTTGATGGAACACTCTAGTGACTAACAAAGGCAGTTGTTTTTGTTGTTCAGTTGCTCAATCATGTCTAGCTCTTTGCAACCCCATGGACTGTAGTATGCCAGGCCTCCCTGGTAAGGACCAATGGAAGCAGAGGGAACCTCAGTTTCTGATTATTTCTTATTTCATCTCACCACCATTGTTATGATACATGGTGGAGTAGAAATAATCAGGACATAAAAATATGTTTTAGTGAATTAGATGCCTCACAAAATTAGACACCCTCAAACATTCCTTTCCCCATTTAACAATAGTGTTTGTCTCAGGCCACTACAGTGATGTCTTTGTCTAGGTGGTAATATTGTAAACATCCAACACTATAATAGTATACCCCAAAGTGAAATTAAAAGACTTGCAAAACATTCAGGAATTCCTGAAGTCAATATAAATGATATTGGATAACTACATCACACGTGAAAACTGTTGGCAAAGTAGTATCTAGCAAAATTAAGCATGTAAAAACTACAAAAAGAGAAAAAACACAGATGATGGTAGCATAGACATTTCAAAAGAATATTACTTGACTATCAAAGTGACCCGTGAGAAAGATGATTAAACCTTTTAATGTTTTACAAAAAAAGTAGTCTTTCTTTATATTCCCACTGCAGGAGTCAAAATTGTGACTTCCAAATTGTGAGTTAATCTAGCAAAAAGGCTCAAGAAAAAAATAGGTATATGTTTTAGTCCATTTTGGTTGCTATGACAAAATTCTCCAGACTAGATAGCTTATAAACAGCAGACATTTATTTCTTACAGTTCTGGAGGCTGGGAAGCCCAAGATCAAGGTGTTGGCATGGTTCTATTCTGGTGAAGGCCCCCTTTCACTCATAGCTGGCCCCTTCTTCCTGTGTCCTCACATGGTGGAATGGACTACAGAGCTCTGTGGTATCTCTTTTTCAAGAGCACTAATCCTATTAATGCAGATGACACCACCCTTATGGCAGAAAGTGAAGAGGAACTAAAAAGCCTCTTGATGAAAGTGAAAGAGGAGAGTGAAATAGTTGGCTTAAAGCTCAACATTCAGAAAACTAAGATCATGGCTTCTGGTCCCATCACTTCATGGCAAATAGATGGGGAAACAGTGGAAACAGTGTCAGACTTTATTTTTGGGGGCTCCAAAATCACTGCAGATGGTGACTGCAGCCATGCAATTAAAAGACGCTTACTCCTTGGAAGGAAAGTTATGACCAACCTAGGTAGCATATTCAAAAGCAGAGACATTACTTTGCCAGCAAAGGTCCATCTAGTCAAGGCTATGGTTTTTCCAGTGGTCATGTATGGATGTGAGAGTTGGACTGTGAAGAAAGCTGAGCGTTGAAGAATTGATGCTTTTGAACTGTGGTGTTGGAGAAGACTCTTGAGAGTCCCTTGGACTGCAAGGCAACCCAGCCGGTCCATTCTAAAGGAGATCAGTCCTGGGTGTTCATTGGAAGGACTGATGCTGAAGCTGAAACTCCAATACTTTGGCCACTTCATGCGAAGAGTTGACTCATTGGAAAAGACTCTGATGCTGGGAGGGATTGGGGGCAGGAGGAGAAGGGGACAACAGAGGATGAGATGGCTGAATGGCATCACCGACTCGATGGACGAGTCTGAGTGAACTCCGGGAG
>NW_011494629.1:4756740-4757621 GCF_000754665.1 Bison bison bison
TCTGGCTCTAGGTGAGTGATCACACCATCGTGATTATCTGGGTCACGAAGCTCTTTTTTGTACAGTTCTTCTGTGTGTTCTTGCCACCTCTTCTTAGTATCTTTTGCTTCTTTTGTTAGATCCATACCATTTCTGTCCTTTATTGAGCCCATCTTTACATGAAAATTCCCTTGGTATCTCTAATTTCTTGAAGATATCTCTAGTCTTTCCCATTCTATTGTTTTCCTCTATTTCTTTGCAGTGATCACCGAGGAAGACTTTCTTATCTCTGCTTGCTATTCTTTGGAACTCTGCATTCAGATGGATATATCTTTCCTTTTTTCCTTTGCTTTTGGCTTCTCTTCTTTTCACAGCTATTTGTAAGGCCTCCTCAGACAGCCATTTTGTTTTTTTGCATTTCTTTTTCTTGAGGATGATCTTGATCACTGCCTCCTGTACAGTGTCATGAACCTCCATCCATAGTTCATCAGGCATTCTGTCTATCAGATCTAGTCCCTTAAATCTGTTTCTCATTTCCACTGTATAATCATTAGGGATTTGATTTAGGTCATGCCTGAATGGTTTAGTGATTTTCCCTACTTTCTTCAATTTAAGTCTGAATTTGGCAATAAGGAGTTCATGATCTGAGCCACAGTCAGCTCCCAGTCTTGTTTTTGCTGACTGTATAGAGCTTTTTCATCTTTGGCTGCAAAGAATATAATCAGTCTGATTTCGGCATTGATCATCTGGTGATGTCCATGTGTAGAGTCTTCTCTTGTGTTGTTGGAAGAAGGTGTTTGCTATGACCAGTGCATTCTCTTGGCAGAACTCTATTAGCCTTTGCCCTGCTTCATTCTGTACTCCAAGGCCAAATTTGCCTGTTACTCCAGGCGTTTCTTGAC
>NW_011494629.1:4757721-4758239 GCF_000754665.1 Bison bison bison
GGAGGGATTGGGGGCAGGAGGAGAAGGGGACAACAGAGGATGAGATGGCTGAATGGCATCACCGACTCGATGGACGAGTCTGAGTGAACTCCGGGAGTTGGTGATGGACAGGGAGGCCTGGCGTGCTGTGATTCATGGGGTCCCAAAGAGTCGGACGTGACTGAGCAACTGAACTGAACTGAACTGTATCCTATTAATGAGGACTCCATCTCATGACCTTCTCACCTCCCAAAGACCTCACACTGGGCATTAGAATTTCAACATTTGAATTTTGAGGGGACACACATTCACCATAGCAGTATGAAAATATAAGACAGTGCAAGAAATTGAGTCTCAGGGGTTTTAGTTAGTTGATTTTCAGTTCAGTTCAGTTCACGGTTTACGTATTGTTGAAGCCTGGCTTGGAGAATTTTGAGCGTTACTTTACTAGCGTGTGAGATGAGTGCAATTGTGCGGTAGTTTGAGCATTTTTGGCATTGCCTTTCTTTGGGATTGGAATGAAAACTGACCTTTTCAGT
>NW_011494629.1:4758339-4766611 GCF_000754665.1 Bison bison bison
CCTACTTTCTTCAATTTAAGTCTGAATTTGGCAATAAGGAGTTCATGATCTGAGCCACAGTCAGCTCCCAGTCTTGTTTTTGCTGACTGTATAGAGCTTTTTCATCTTTGGCTGCAAAGAATATAATCAGTCTGATTTCGGTATTGATCATCTGGTGATGTCCATGTGTAGAGTCTTCTCTTGTGTTGTTGGAAGAAGGTGTTTGCTATGACCAGTGCATTCTCTTGGCAGAACTCTATTAGCCTTTGCCCTGCTTCATTCTGTACTCCAAGGCCAAATTTGCCTGTTACTCCAGGTGTTTCTTGACATCTACTTTGCATTCCAGTCCCCTATAACGAAAAGGACATCTTTTTTGGGTGTTAATTCTAGAAGGTCTTGTAAGTCTTCATAGATCTGTTCAACTTCAGCTTCTTCAGCATTACTGGTCAGGGCATAGACTTGGATTACTGTGATATTGAATGGTTTGCCTTGGAAACGAGCAGAGATCATTCTGTCATTTTTGAGAGTGCTTCCAAGTACTGTATTTCGGACTCTTATTGACTGGAATGGCTACTCCATTTCTCCTAAGGGATTTTTGCCCACAGTAGTAGATATAATCATCATCTGAGTTAAATTCACCCATTGCAGTCCATTTTAGTTCACTGATTCCTAAAATGTCGACGTTCACTCTTTTCATCTCCTGTTTGATCACTTCCAGTTTGCCTTGATTCATGGACCTAACATTCCCAGTTTCTATGCAATATTGCTCTTACAGCATCAGACCTTGCTTTACAGCATTGGAACTTGCCAGTAAGTAACCTAAACCTTTAAGTTTACAAATCAGTATTATGCAACTGTATGATTGTACTTAACACGAATTGTACACTTTAAAATGGGTGAAGAAGTTAAATTTTATGTGATAGGTCTTTTTTTTATATATGTTATCATTAAAAGGCGAAACAAAAAACTTGGGTCAACAGAAGGACAGTTTGATTTTTAAGTCAGGTATAATGAAGGATACATAGTGAATTAGTGTTAGGAAGGTGATGAATATAACTTCTTGAACCTTACCAATGCTGTTTTTACTTCATGGACTCATTAAATATTAGAACTTGAAGAAATCTTATGGATTCCATGATCCTACACTCTAATTTAAAGACAAAATAGTTAGAATATTTGTTCCAGGTCACAAATAGAAATAACAAAATCAGGATGAGAATATGTTTCCTAATATTTATTCCAGCCTAGTAAGTATATAAAAATTTTCACAGAAGATATTTTTAGATTTGAAAAATTAAATCCTGTGATGCAGTCACATAGTAAGCCTAACAAATCTGCAACAAAACACGAGGGACTTCCGGTTGAAATAACTTTATAAAAAATACTCAAAATGCATAGCTGATCTTGCAAAAAAATATGTAAAATACTTATAGGCCAAAAATAAGGAGGAAGGTGAAAACTAGCTTAAGCTGGCACTTATGCCACTGTTGTCATGGAGGCATTCACCCATCTCAGTTACCAAAAAGTCTGAGTTTTAACAGTCTTGTGGCAACAGAAGCCAAGGCCCCCAAATGGAACTGAAACTCTCATTTGAAATCTGAAACCTTGAAAGGTAACATCCTCAAGGAAATGGTGGAATAGAAGAGAACTGGAGAGCAAAAAACAGGGAGGATGAAGAAGTCATTTTTTTTTGGCAAGACTCCAGACAGGTGTGTGTGTGTGTCCCCTGACATTTTGAAACCACAATCATCCCCCAAATGGATTATGATTTGAATTCACATAATCTGCATGATCTAGGAAACCCCAAGATGCAGTAATAGCATAATGTAGTGCCAGGTTCATTACATCCAGACTGGTAGAAGGAATAGCATATCCTGTCTCAAAGAAAACATTTTAAATCTCAAAATTCTCAGAGAAAAGTCCTATAAAACAGTTCATAATCCCCAAACTGAAAAACACAGAAATGAACTTCCATGGGCAAAATTCAGTAGGGAAACATACAACAAAGATAGAGCCTTAGTAATTTCAGTTATTAGAAGGATTGCAAAAAAATATATGTGTGTATAGATTAAAAATTTTACTGATATTTTAAAAAATGAAACTGAAAACATGAGAAAGAAAAAAGATACTGTCAAAAAACAGCAAGTAGATTTTTTTAGAGGACTAGAACTTCTGGAAGTGAAAATTTTACTTATTGACATTAAAAACTCACTAGTAAGTTAAATATCAGATTAAACACACCATAATATAGCACAGGGAACTATATTCAGTATCTTTTAATAGTCTATAATAGGAAAGAATTTGACCTGAATCACTTTACTGTACACCTGAAACATTTTAAATCAAATATACTTCAAAAATATTTTGAAATAAAAATTTTAAAAAGCAGAGTGGACATATCCAGAAAGAAGAAAAAACCATAATAGAAAATTCATGAACTGTAAGATCTAAAGAAATGACCCCAAATGGAGGACAAAATGTCAAGTAGATATAAAGTATAAAAGAAAGCTTAAGACAAATGGAGGTTAGAATTGGATTTTCAGAAGTATTGAAAGGTGAGATTGAAGAACAAAAATTTTCAAAGAAATGATAGCTAAAATCCTCAGATTCAGGAAGCACAATGAATTGAGTGCAATATAAAAATATATATGCAAAAAGTTAGACACACTGAAGTAAAATTACAGAAGATAGTAACAAAGAATCTTGAAAGCAACCATTAGAAAAGACAGATTACCTACATAGAAAAGAATGACAATTTAACTGATAGCAATAGACTTCTCTGTAGTAAAGAGAAGAGTAAGAAGCCAGGAGACAATGGAATAGTACAAAGAAAATATCTTTCAACCTAGAATTTTATAGTCTGCTACACTATAATGAGAGCAAAATAAGAATACTTTCAGACAAAAGCATAGAACCAGTGGACTCTCACTACAAAAACTTTTTAAGGATTTTGAACTCAGAAAACATCTGAAATGTTAGAAGAATGATTAGCCTAACAAAATTAGCAAACAACCATTTACTGTGTAAAACCATAGTCATGATAATAATGTAATTTGAATGTATAAAAACCTGGGTCAAACCCAGATCAAACCTGGGTCTCCTGTATTGCAGGCAGATTCTTTACCATCTGAGTCATAAAATAGGAAAATAGTAAAGGGGGAAAAACTATCAGAGAAGCTCAGAATACTAATATCAGATAATACATGGCTTCCCTGGTGGCTCAGCAGTAAAGAATCCACCTGCCAATGTAGGAGATGCAAGAGAGGCAGGTTAATCCCTGGGTTGGGTAGATCCCCTGGAGTAGGAAGTGGCAACCCACTCCAATATTCTTGGCTTGAAAAATTCCATGGACAGAGCAGCCTAATGGGCTACAATCCATGGGGTTGCAAAGAGTTGGACACAACTAAGCACACACACATGAAAAAAAAATAGAATAACTCAGAATATTAACATCAGACAATATAAACTTTAATGTGAAAAGCCATAAGGACAAAGAAATTAGCCAGAGAAATGATGAAAGGCATAGTTGTACCAAAGAGACTGCGGGCTTCCCTGGTGGTTCAGCAGTCAAGAATCCACCTGCCAATGCAGGAGACCTGGGTTCAATCCCTGGGTTGGATATATCTCCTGGAAAAGGAAATGGCACCCAAATCCAGTATTCTTGCCTGAGAAATCCAATGGACAGAGAAGCCTGGCAGGCTATAGTCCATGGGGTTGCAAAGAGTCAGACATGACCTAGTGACTAAACAACAACAGTTAAAGGGAAAACGTTACAAGATTTTTTCAACGGAGGCCCTAAAATGACAAACTTCACATTTAATGTAAGATAGTCTTCCATGTAAGATACCCAAAGGAAACCATCAACAGATTTCATGATCCTAATTTCTCATCACCATTGAGTATATGAAAGTGTTGGATGGAAGGGATTGGAGGATAGGGATGGGAGGTTAGAGAAAGAGAAGAAAATGATTTTGATAGAACTATTGCAGAACTAAGTTTCATACCTCAAGACAAGCAAAAGGAGAGTCAGAGGAATCGCATGGAATGTTTAATATGCTTTCCTTGGAATTTGTGGAACATGATGGACTATTTGGCTCGAACCTTAAGAATCTGAAGGGCAACTACTGTGGCTGGCTAATTGCCCTGAAGTCAAGTAAGAAATGTTAATGTATTTGGGGCCACCTCACTCCCAGAGTTATTGTGACAAACAGATGCACATCTCTTCAAGATGTGGGCCTTAGGTGACAGAAAGCCAGTAGAGATTTCAGGGTGACCCCAAAAGGGATCCTGGAACAACTGGATACACAGGGGTAAAATAGTGACTCTGAAGAACACAGAAAAGCACCATATGGGAGACATCCAAGGAAGGTCTATGCAGTCTCATGGAAGTACTACTTAAAATGTCCATTCTTGTTTCTTAATCTTTCCCTTTACCCAAACAGTTCTGCGAAAGTCAAGAGTAGCCTAGTAAGTAGGAGAGGAAGGCAGAAGCATAAGTCATATAAAAGAAGTAATTATCCCTACTTTTCCCCTTACTGTAACTTTGCTTTGTGAGTCCGAATGTTGTTTTCAGCCTAATTTACGAGACTAATTATTATTATTAGTTTTCCATGTTGGTGGGCATACAGTGTATGCACATGTAATTTTCTGACATCAGAAACTGAAATTGGTGGGGACAAAGGAGCAGAGTTTTTGTATATTATGAAATTAAGCTCATCTAAATTCAAATTAAATATTTCTAACATTAGGATGTTAAATGTAATTACCATGGTAACCACAAAGAAAATAGCTGTAGAATATACACCAGAAAAATGAGAAAGAAATTAAACATTTCACTAGAAAAAAATCATTTAAACACAAAAGAAGATAGTAATGCAGGAAATGAAGGACAAAATAGCTATAGCGCATATAGAAAACAAATAGCACAATAAAAGAAGTCCTTTCTTGTCAGTAATTGCTTTAAATGTAAATGGGTTAAAACTCTCCAATCAAAATTGGAGAAAGAGAATGATAGAACGGAGAAAACCACATGACCCAACTACATACTGTCCACAAGAGACTCATATGAAATCCAAAGACACAAACAGTTAAAAAGGAAAGAATGGAAGAAGACATTTCATGCAAAGAGTAAACAAAAGAGACTGGGGGAAGCTATGCTAGTATCAGGAAAGGTACAGTTTAAATCAAGTAAGTTATAAGTGACAAGGAAGGACATTATATAAGAGGAAGATCCCCAAAGAAGGGAATGGCAACCCCCTCCAGTAGCCTTACCTGGAGAATCCCATGGACAGAGGAGCCTGGCAGGCTATAACCCATAGTGTTGCAAAGAGTTGGACGTGACTGAAGTGACTCAGTATGCATGCATGCACACACAGGAAGAAGATATATAACAATTACAAACATTTATGCACTTCCAGTGAAGAAAGCTGAACGCCGAAGAATTGATGCTTTTGAACTGCGGTGTTGGAGAAGACTCGTGAGAGTCCCTTGGACTGATAGGAGATCCAACTAGTCCATCCTAAAGGAGAGCAGTCCTGAGTGTTCATTGGAAGGACTGATGCTGAGGCTGAAACTCCAGTACTTCGGCCACCTTATGCGAAGAGTTGACTCATTGGAAAATGATGCTGGGAGGGATTGGGGGCAGGTGGAGAAGGGGACGACAGAGGATGAGATGGCTGGATGGCATCACTGACTCTATGCACATGAGTTTGGGTTAACTCCAGGAGTTGGTGATGGACAGGGAGGCCTGGTGTGCTGCAATTCATGCGGTCCCAAAGAGTCGGACATGACTGAGCGACTGAACTGAGCTAAACTGAACTGAGGGGATCTTCCCAATCCAGGGATCAAACCTGGGTCTCCCACATTTCAGGATTCCTTCCTATCTGAGCCACCAGGGAAGCCCAAGAATACTGGAGTGGGTAGCCTACCCCTTCTCCAGGAGATCTTCCCAACCCAGGAATCAAACTAGGGTCTCCTGCATTGCAGGCAAGATTCTTTACCAGCTGAGCCACCAGGGAAGCCCTTTTCGCACCTAATGACACACTAGCAAAATCCAAAGCAAAAGCTGACAGAATTGAAGGGAAAAGCAATTCCATAACAATAGTTGTAGACTTCAATACTCTAATAATAGAACGAAACTGAAGGTAAGTAAAGAAATAGAAAGTTTAATACAATAAACCAACTAGATCTAATAGATATACAGAACAATCTTGTTGTTCAGTTGCTAAGTCGTGTCTGACACTTACAGAACAGTTTACCCAACAATAGCACACATATTCTTCTCAAGCGCAGATGAGACATTTTCCAGGATAGACCACATTTTAGACCAGAAATCAAGTCTTACAGATTTAAAAGTATACAAAACATACAAAGTAAAAAGTATCTTCTCTGACTACAATGGGATGAAATTAGAAAATAAAAACAAAAGTAAAACTGGAAAATTCACACAATTGTGGAAATTAAACAATACACTTTTAAGCAACTATAGCTCAAAGAAGAAAAACAAGGTAAATTAGAAAATACTTAGAGACTAATGACAACAAAAACATGATGTACCAAAACTTATGGAATAAAGCAGAAGCAGTGCTAAGCAGGAAATTTAAAAAGAAAAAAGCTCCCAAATCAACAACTGTACAATTTAAGGAATTAGAGAAATTACAGTGAAAGTGAATCACCCAGTCATGTCCATTCCTTGCAGCCCCAGGGGCTGTAACCTGCGAGGGTCCTCTGTCCATGGGGATTCTCTAGGCAAGAATACTGGATTAGGTTGCCATTCCCTTCTCCTGGGGATCTTCCCAGTCCAGGGATTGAACCCAAGTCTGCATTGCAGGCGGATTCTTTACCATCTGAGCCACCAAGGAAACTCATAAGGAACTAGAGAAAGAAAACCTAAACCAAAAGCTAGCAGAAGGAAATAATAAAAATAAGAGCAAAGACAAATGAAATACAAAATAGAAAAACAATAGAGAAAATCAATTTAAAAACATGAATTTTTAGAAAAGAGTAACAAAACTGACAGACCATTAGCTAGATGGACTAAGAAAAAAGAGAGAAGACTCAAAATTACTAAAATAAGAAAAGTAGGGACACTACTATATTTTTTACAGAAATCAAAAAGATCATGAGAATATGATGAACAATTGTATGCCAAAAAATTGGGTAACACAGATGAAATGGACAAATTTCCTAGAAACGTAAAACTAACCAAAACTAAATCCCAGAGGAATAGAAAATCTAAGTAGACCTATAACCAGTAATGAGATTGAATCAGTAATCAAAAATCTGCACACAGAGAGAACCTGGACCCACGTGTTTCATTTTTGAATTCTGTCAAACAGTTAAAGAGGAACCAATACCAATACTTCTCAAACTTTTATTAAAAGTTGAAGAGGAAAGAACACTTCAAAGTTTATTTGAATTTATTTGAGGCCAGCATACCTTAATACCAAAGCCAGGTAAAGACATTATGAGAAAAAATTATATGCCAAATCCCTATGAACACTGATGCAAAAATCAACAAAATACTAGCAAACAGAATGTAGCATCATTTAAAAGAATTTATACCATGATAAACAGAATGTATTCTTAGAATGCAAAGATGATTCAACATATAAAATTTGATTAATGTAATATGCCACATGAATAAAATGAAGGATAAAAACCCACATGATCAACTCAATGCAAAAAGTTATTTGATATCCTTTCATGATAAAACACTCAACAAACTAATGAACATGTATGGAAAACTTTTTTTTCATATACTGAACACTTTTTTCCAAAACTGAACACTTTTCCTTGAAGATTAATTAGGATCAAGGCAAGGATGCCGACTTTTACCACTTCCGTTCAAAATACTATTAGAAGCTCTAGTCAGAGTAATTAGGCAAGAAAAAGAAATAAAAGACATTCAACTTGGAAAGAAAAGTAAAATTATCTGTTTGCAGATGATATTATATGTAAAAAGAATTACACCCACACAAAAGCTGTTCAGTTCAGTCGCTCAGTTGTATCTGACTCTTTGTGACCCCATAGAGCAAAGACTGCAGCATGCCAGGCTTCCCTGTCCATCACCAACTCCCGGAGCCTACTCAAACTTGTGTCCATCATGGTCGTGATGCATCCAACTATCTCATCCTCTGTCATCCCCTTCTCCTCCCACCTTCAATCTTTCCCAGCATCAGGGTCTTTTCATATGAGTCAGTTCTTCACATCAGCTGGCCAAAGTATTGGAGTTTCAGCTTCAGCATCAGTCCTTCCAATGAACATTCAGGACTGATTTCCTTTAGGATGGACT
>NW_011494629.1:4766711-4779166 GCF_000754665.1 Bison bison bison
GGTTAGATCTCTTTGCAGTCCAAGAGACTCTCAAGAGTCTTCTCCAACACCACAGTTTAAAAGCATCAATTCTTCAGTGCTCAGCTTTCTTTATAGTCCAACTCTCGCATCCATACATGACTGCTGGAAAAACCATAGCTTTGACTAGATAGAACTTTGTTTAAAAGTTCAGTGCCATAGAAAAGAAAATGTATATGTGTGTGATGAAGGATAGAGAGTACTGGGGAGAGCACTGTTCTAATTAAAAGAGACTAAGGAGACACACAAAACCCCAGCTGTACAAAATATTACATAAAAATGTATTTGGGGAACAAATGAAGAAATTTGCATGTGATCTGGGTGTTAAATAATATAGAATTCATTTTATTGGATGCGTTAATGATGTGATCCTGTAGTGGAATGTCCTGTTTTTAGAGGATACAACTGAAATATTTAGGGAAGAATATCATGAAGTCTATAGGGCTTCCCTGGTGGCTCAGTCAGTAAAGAATCTGCCTGCAATGTAGGAGACCCAGGTTTGATCCCAGGATTTGGAAGATCTCCTGGAGATGAGAATGGCTACCCACTTCAGTTATTCTTGCCTGAAGAATCCCATGGACAGAGGAATCTGGTGGGCTGTAGTCCGTGAGGTCACAAAGAGTCGAACATGAATGAGTGACTAACATTTTTTTGATCGTGAAGTCTCCACTTAACGTTGAAATGGATTCAGCAAAGACACACACACACACACAAGCTTATAAAGCAAAATAGTTAACAATAGATGAATCTAGATGGTACATGTATGAGTGATACAAGTGTTTGTTGTGTTTTTCTTCCAGATTTTCTATATGCTTGAAAAACATTCATAGTAAAAAGTTGGAAAAAAAATTATTTAAACATTTATAAAAGACAGAACTGTTAGAATTCTGAGAAAACAATCTAAAGGAATTCTCTATTAAAGATACAGAGCTGAGCTCAAAAATGAACCAGCACTGTTTGCAAAGAATGCCATTAACCCATTACTAAATAAGTGCCAAGAAAATAATGGTAATCATCCTTAAGATATAGGCAGTGGAAGTCACAATACCAATTATCTGTGTTTCTAAACATTATGCATGTTCTCTGGATAAATATGGATGCTAATGGCTACAAGCATTATACAACTTGAAACTCATAGATGTCAGTATATTTTTAATTATTTCCAGTACCATAGACATCCATCTTTGCCAAGGTTTTAATTAAGAGATTGATGAAATTCTGACTTAATATAAAATCTAACATTTTTTGTAAGCAAAATGACTAAGTAAATAGTTTACAATTTAACTAACATAGCACATGAATTTACCTGTATAAGTATGCACCTCACTGAAGCTGTGTCTTGGCATCTCTGTAATACTGCATTAATTGCAAAGCTTCCCAGAAAATGCTGTGTTTTTACAGTCCAAGTTGGAGAAACAAACTTAGTAGCAAATTGATTTATCTGTTAAACATAAAAATGAAATATTGAGCTGAAGAAATATCTGTTAGTTTTGTGCTATGGTGATAAAAATTACTCCTTTGGTATCTGGCATTGACATTTGTTTGTACAATAGTAAGTAATGTGATCAAGGTTATATTTCTTACTAATTCAGGGTCTTTTGACCAAAGTGTAAAGATAATCATAAGGTTTATGCATCAGTTATGTCATATTCTATGACCTAAATTAACATGAAAAAGCTCAAATTAAATAATTAATGTTAAAGAGTTTTAATTATCCTTGCTATCATTCTGCAATTAATATTCAATTTTTCTTTTTTTCTAGTTATCTTTTATTATACCATCCAGGATACCTTTCTCTTCCCCTCTCTTTTCCCCTTCACTTTAATACATGTGTTGAAAATCTGTCATGATATCCTATGATTTCCAACAAGCCCTGGAAACATCAATAAGCACTAAATTATGGGCCCTTCATCATATTTTCAAACCCATAACTGAAACTTCATCTTATTCTAGAGCTCCCATAACTTTTAACCCCTTCTCAAATGCCATGATGATCCAAGTCTGCTCCAAAATCCACCATGGATAATATACAAGGTTCTTCAGGATGGTTAGCAAGATAGGATCTGGAGCTTATGGCAACCTAATATTAAATATTAGCTTTCAAATTACCTTTGGCTGAATGTAGATTTTCACCTTGCGTGCAAAATCCCACATTTCAGTCAGCTACATACAGATGACAGCTTCTTAAGAAGAGCGTTCTTACATTTTTCTGAAAAGAAAAAAGTTTTACTCTTGGGTGCCAGGTAAAAAATTCTTTAAAAAATCCCTAGAGCAACATTAAGTTGTCTTCTATCATCATTTTGAAAGGTAGAACTTGGCAGCAGTAAGCAATTTGCATTAATAAAACTTTCTGATCTCACGAAGAGAAAGTTTTCCTTTATAGATTTGATTAGTTGTTTGTTGTTGAAGTTAAGGCCACCTGAAAGGAAACTCCTACTCATTTCTTCTATTGAAAGATATCAAAAGTAGAAGTTGGTTAGTCATAGTGAGGTCACTTGTCACCAGTGAACATGTCAGTTGAGTCATACAAGGAACATCTAAAATGGACTTTTGAGAAGTAAAAGTTTCCTTCTCTTAATCAGTAGTGCAAGGAAGGGGAAAATAGGCATTCAGTGACAAACAGGAAAACATCCTTTCCCATAGACTAAGGACAGCTGAAGAGCCCATGAATGAATAAATCAGGGAGAAAAAAGCCAGTGCCAGTATAAAAGGGAATCGTCTCTTCTTGTTTCTATGAAGAATGTCTCTTTGCTAATCCTTATCATGGCAACAATCCAGAGAAGAGAAGAAGTTACACCAAAGATTAAAGTAAAACTTTAAGAATTACATTAAGTGTATAATTATGCTTTTATAAATTATCATCTCAATTTGCTAGACATTTAGATCCAAGTCTTTTGCAAAATTGTTAAATAGGGGCAGTCTGTAACAATCTTTCCTTCTTCCTTGTGGTTGCTCCTGTAGACCTTGTCCCTCCCTCACTGGTATCCCTTCTGGTCACTTTCTTTCTGATTCCGTCACTGGAACATCTGTGTGCTCTCAAGGGTGCACTAAGTGGCCTGATAATCTACCCCACAGAGGGTGTGAGACCCTCCATTTGTATTTCATCACATGGTTGCTAATAGACTACATGAATTTTGATTTTAAAATAGTAAGGCATATCTTTCAAGTGAATTCAATTTTGTGATGTGGTTGTTGATGATCATTATAAAATTAAAGATATATTTTCCTAGAATTAATTGGATAAAGAACTAATGGATAAAGCTGTTAATGCAACAGCTGTTAAAATCACACATTTAAATGAACTGTTATAGATAAAAATATGAATCATTCTCAAAAATGTTAATAATTTCTAAAACATTAAGAAAATATCACCTAATAAATAACTGAAAATAAGACGTCCCAAGTACAATATTTGTAAAATACCTAAAGTTTGGTGTGTGCTTCCCTGGTGGCTCAGACAGTAAAGAATCTGCCTGCAATGCAGGAGACCCGAGTTTGATACCTGGGTTGGGAAGATCCCCTGGAGAAGGGAATTGCAGCCCACTCCAGTATTCTTGCCTGGGGAATTCCATGAACAGAGGAGCCTAGCGGGCTACAGTCCATGGGGTCGCAAAGAGCTGGACATGACTGAGTGACTAACATTAAAGCTTGGTACTTTTCACACATTGTTGACATGATTATGGCAATCCTTTCTTTAAAACTTGACAGCAATTTAGTTCACTCTATCGCAGCTTGGAATGACCTAAGCCTTTATTTTCTCTATGAAAGCATGCACCTTTGTGAGCACATTGAGATTTTTTCCTGCTTCATAACTGGAGCCCTACCCCAGAAGATCGGAATAGCATTCTTCTCCCATTTTAGACAAGAGAGAGGCTGGGTTTGACTTTTCATGGGGGATCTAGCTGTCCAGGTGTTTGATTCCCCGAGTATGTATCTTCTCTTTCTACACAGACCTGCCTCAAAGGAAGAAGGAATACTCTTTACAGTCAGTCACCTTGGGGCAAGATTCACCTAGAATTGTGAAAATTACATTCTGATCCAAATACAAGGCTGCTGTTTTATTTTCTTCTCATAAATAGACAAAAAAAAAAAAAATCATTTTTTTCCCTGTTGTCTCTTCATACCCTCTCAGGACCCTGACATAATGGGATGGCCACCACATATCATTGCAGCATGTCCTACATTCAGGGTGTGCCTGTTTTTTGGTTTTTTTTTTTTTGCAACATAATTCCAAGACCATACAATCATCTGACTAAAAACAGACCATAGTGATAATGACAACCCTCTATCTGCTCATATTCCTCCAGTTGGAAGGCACTCATCTCCCACTCCTGAGGTTTCCAGGTAGAGCACAACCATTTGTGTGGCACAGTGCTGCCTCACTCTGTCCTTCTCTGAAAGGGAGTACCTTATCTGAGTAGGGAGCTTCAGATAATGAACTTATAGCTTAGCTCCTTCCTCTTTCTTTGTTACTGGTATATGCTTGCCTGTAGAAGGCACATGTTTTAGGCTGCTCTTGATCATGAAGTAAGTGATAAAGTCTTTGTCTTTACAATGGAGCAGGGGGGCTGTGGTTTTCTAGCACTGCCTCTAATTCTGAGGTTAAGTATTGGGAATCTAATTCTTCTCATGTCTCTATACCTTCTTCTCCCATTGATCTATCAATAATGAGGCTAACATTTGCATTCTATCTGTCTGGTTCCAGTTTTTATCTCAAATGGTTCAAAAGTCTAGTTGAAAAGGGCATAAATACATTGACCTCCTTGTGGACAGCAGTCTTCAGAAGTAGTGGGCTCCATGAACTGGTTTTCTTGGCCCCCCCAAAGTAGCCTTCATCTTTCTCCTCCGCCTCAGTAGTGAAATCTTCAGTGCTTGTGTATATAAAACACAGCTGTGATCGCTCCAATGTCACAGCAGCTTTAACTAATGGTGCTGCTCCTGCTGCCCATGTAGGAATCACAGCTGTAAAAGCCTGAAGGTGAGGACACTGCTGTCTATACAGAAGGCCCTCTCCATCACTGCTGGCAGTGCTACCTTCTGTTATTAGCAAATCAGCTTGCACCTTGGTCTCTCAGTTTCCTATAGGATTTCAGCTGATGAGCTGCATATATTCTTCATCTTGGACCCAGGCCAAAAGAATATGAGAACCAGGCTGAAGGACAATCTGAGGGAAAGAATCCATGCTGTACATCAAAGTGCACAAATATTAAGTATGTATATGTGTGTGTTAGTCACTCAGTCGTGTTTGACTCTTTGTGACCCCATGGACTATATAGCCCACCAGGCTCCTCTGTCCATGGGATTCTCCAGGAAAGAACGCTTGAGTGGGTAGCCATTCCCTTCTTCAAATAGTAAGTGTACAGTCCAATAAATTTTATGTATCAATAAATCTGTGGAAATACTGCCCAGATCAAAATACAGAATATTTTCAGCACTCCAGAGACGATTTTCTCATGCTTCCTCTTATTTCAAACCTCCCCACAACCAAAGGTAATTATGATATTGATTTCTATCATGTTCTTAAACTTGATATAAATGGAATAGTAAAATATATATTCTCTTGTGTCTTTTTTTAAATTTATTTTTTATTGAAGGATAATTGCTTTATAGAATTTTGCTGTTTTCTGTCAAACCTCAACATGAATCAGCCATAGGTATACATATATCCCCTCCCTTTTGAACCTCCCTCCCATCTCCCTCCCCACCCCACCCCTCCACATTGATACAGAGCCCCTGTTTTGAGTTTCCTGAACCATACAGCAAATTCCCGTTGGCTATCTATTTTACATATGGTAATGTAAGTTTCCATGTTACTCTTCCAATACATCTCGCTCTCTCCTCCCCTCTCCCCACGTCCATAAGTCTATTCTCTGTCTGTTTCTCCATTCTTGCCCTGTAAATAAATTATTCAGCACCATTTTTCTAGATTCCATATATGTGTGTTAGAATATGGTATTTATCTTTCTCTTCCTGACTCACTTCACTCTGTATAATAGGTTCTAGATTCATCCACCTCATTAGAACTGACTCATGTGTTCTTTTTATGGCTGAGTAATATTCCATTTTGTATATATACCACAACTTCTTTATCCATTCATCTGTTGATGGAAATCTAGGTTGCTTCCATGTTCTAGGTATTGTAAATTGTGCTGCTATGAACAATGGGATACATGTGTCTCTTTCAATGTTTGTTTCCTCAGCATACATGCCTAGGAGTGGGATTGCTGGGTAATATGGTGGTTTTATTCCTAGTTTTTTAAGGTATCTCCATACCATCTTCCATAGTGGCTGTATCAATTTACATTCCCACCAGCCATGCAAGAGTGTTTCCTTTTCTCCACACCCTTTCCAGCATTTATTGATTGTAGACTTTTTGATGAGGGCCATTCTGACTGGTGTGAGGTGATATCTCATTGTAGTTTTGATTTGCATTTCTCTAATAATGAGCAATATTGAGTATCTTTTCATGTGTTTGTTAGCCATCCATATGTCTTCTTTGGAGAAATGTCTGTTTAGGTCTTTTTCCCAAGTTTTGAATGGGTTGTTTGTTTTTGAGTTCATATGAGTTGAGTATTGAGTTGTATGAGCTGCTTTTATATTTTGGAAATTAATCCTTTGTCAGTTGTTTCATTTGTTATTAATTTCTCCCACTCTGATGGTTGTCTTTTCACCTTGCTTATCGTTTCCTTTGCTGTGCAAAAGCTTTTAAGTTTAATCAGGTCCCACTTGTTTACTTTTGTTTTGTTTTTTTTCCGTTACTCTAGGAGGTGAGTCATAGAGGATCTTGCTTTAACTTATGTCATTGAGTGTTCTGCTTATGTTTTCTTCTAAGAGTTTTATACTTTCTGGTCTTACATTTAGGTCTTTAATCCATTTTGAGTTTATCTTTGTGTATGATGTTAGGAAATGTTCTAATTTCAGTCTTTTACACGTAGCTGTCCAGTTTTCCCAGCAACATTTATTAAAGGGGCTGTCTTTGCCTCATTGTATATTCTTGCCTCCTTTGTCAAAAATAAGATACCCATAGGTGCATGGTTTTGTTTCTGGGCTTTCTATTCTTGTTCCATTGGTCTATATTTTGTTTTTGTGCCTATACCATACTGTCTTGATGACTGTAGCTTTGTAGTATAACCTGAAGTCAAGAAGCTTGATTCCTCCAGCTCCATTCTTTCTCAAGACTGCTTTGGCTATTCGGAGTCTTTTGTGTTTCCATATGAATTGTAAAATTTTTTGTTCTAATTCTGTGAAAAATGCCATTGGTAATTTGATAGGGATTACATTAAATCTTTGCATTTGGTAGCATACTCATTTCACAATATTGATTCTTCCTACCCAGGAACTGGAATATCTCTCATCTGTTTATGTCATCTTTGATTTCTTTCATTAGTGTCTTATAATTTTCTGTGTATAGTTCTTTCATCACTTTAGGTAAGTTTATTCCTAGATATTAATTATTTTTGTTGCAATGGTGAATGGGATTGATTCCTTAATTGCTCTTTCTGATTTTTCATTGTTAGTATATAGAAATGCAAGTGATTTCTGTGTATTGATTTTGTATCCTGCAACTTTGCTAAATTCACTGATTAGCTCTAGTAATTGTATGATACTATCTTTAGGGTTTTCTATGTACAGTATCATGTCACCTGCAAACAGTGAGAGCTTTACTTCTTCTTTTCCAATCTGGATTCCTTTTATTTCTTTTTCTTCTCTGATTGCTGTAGCTAGGACTTCCAGAACTATGTTGAATAATAATGGTGAAAGTGGACACCCTTGTCTTGTTCCTGATCTTAGGGGGAATGCTTTCAGTTTTTCACCATTGAGAATAATGTTTGCTATAAGCTTACCATATATGACCTTCAGTATGTTGAGGTAGGTTCCTTCTATGCCCATTTTTGAAGAGTTTTAATCATAAATAGGTGTTGAATTTTGTTAAGGCTTTTTCTGCATCTGTTGAGATGATCATATGGTTTTTATCTTTAAATTTGTTAACATAGTATATCACATTGATTGATTTGCATATATTGAAGAATCCTTGCATCCCTGGAATAAACCCAACTTGATCATGGTGTATGAGCTTTTTGAAGTGTTGCTGAATTCTGTTTGCTAAAATTTTGTTGAGGATTTTTGCATCTATGTTCATCAGTGATATTGGCCTGTAGTTTTCTTTTTTTGTGTTGTCTTTGTCTGGTTTTGGTATCAGGGTGATGATGGCCTCGTAGAATGAATTTGGAAGTGTTTCTTCCTCTGCAGTTTTTTGAAAGAGTTTTATAAGGCTAGGCATTCATGAAAGTCAGGAAAGTGAAGTCGCTCAGTCATGTCCGACTCTTTGCGACCCCACTGTAGCCTACCAGGCTCCTCAGTCCATGGAATTTTCCAGGGAAGAGTACTGGAGTGGGTTGCCATTTCCTTCTCCAGGGGATCTTCCCAACCCAGGGATTGAACCCTGTCTCCCGCATTGCAGGCAGATGCTTTACCATCTGAGCCACCAGGGAAAGCTAGGCATTAGTTCTTCTCTAAATGTTTGATAGAATTCTCCTGTGAAGCCATCTGGTCCTGGGCTTTTGTTTTGGGGGGAGATTTTTGATCACAGCTTCAATTTCAGTGCTTGTAGTTGGGTTGTTCATTATTTCTATTTCTTCCTGGTTCAATCTTGGAAGACTGAACTTTTCGTAGGATCTATCCGTTTCTTCCAGGTTGTCTATTTTATTGCCATGTACTTGTCCACAATAGTCTCTAAAGGTCCTTTGTATTTCTGCATTGTCTGTTGTAACCTCTCCTTTTTCATTTCTAATTTTGCTGATTTGATTTTTCTCTCTTTTTTTCTTGATGTGTCTGGCTAATTGTTAATTTTGTTTATCTTCTCAAAGAACCAGCTTTTAATTTTATTAATCTTTACTATTGTTTCTTTCATTTATTTCTGATTGGATCTTTATAATTTCTTTCCTTCTACTAATCTTGGGGGTTTTCTCTTCTTCTTTTCCAGTTGCTTTAGGTGTAAAGTTAGGCTGTCTCTTTGATGTTTTTCTTGTTTCTTAAGATAAGATTGTATTGCTGTAAACTTCCCTCTTAGAACTGCTTTTGCTGCATCCCATAGGTTTTGAGTTGCCATGTTTTCATTGTCATTTGTTTCTAGAAATCTTTCGATTTCCCTTTTGATTTTTTCAGTAACCTGTTGGTTATTTAGAAAAGTGTTGTTTAAATGTCCATGTGTTTGTGTTTCTTACAGTTTTTTTTTTTCCTTGTAATTGATATCTAGTCTCATAGCATTATGGTTGGAGAAGATGCTTGCTACAATTTCAATTTTTAAAAATTTACTGAGGTTTGATTTGTGACCTAAGATGTGGTCTATCCTGGAGAATGTTCCATGTGCACTTGAGAAAAAGGTGTATTCTTCTGCATTTGGATAAAATGTCCTGAAGATATCAATGAGATCCATCTCATCTAATGTAGCATTTAAGACTAGTGTTTCCTTATTAATTTTCTGTTTTGATGATCTGTCCTTTCATGTGAATGGGGTGTTAAATTCTCCTACTATTACTGTGTTACTGTCAATTTCTCCTTTTATGTCTGTTAGTGTTTGTCTTATGTATTGAGGTGCTTCTATGTTGGGTGCAAAGATATTTACAATTGTTATGTCTTCCTCTTGGACTGACCCTTTGATCATTATGTAGTGTCCTTCCTTATCTCTTGTAATCTTTTTTATTTTAAGGTCTATTTTGTCTGATATGAGGATTGCTACTCCAGCTTTCTTTTGCTTCTCATTTTCATGGAATATATTTTTCCATCCTCTGAATTCCAGTCTATATGTGTCTTGAGGTCTGAAGTCGGTTTCTTGTAGACAGCATATATATGGGTCTTGTTTTTGTATCCATTCAGCCGGTCTGTATCTTTTTGTTGGAGCATTTAATCCATTTATATTTAAAGTAATTATTGATATAGATGTTCCTATTGCCATTTCCTAATTGTTTGGGGTTGATTTTGTAGATCTTTTTTCTTCTCTTGTATTTCTTGACTATATAAGTCCATTTTACATTTGTTGTAAAACTGGTTTAATGGTACTGAATTCTCTTAACTTTTGCTTGTCTGAAAAGCTTTTTATTTCACCATCAATTTTGAATGAGATCCTTTCTCAGTACAGTAATCTTGGTTGTAGATTTTTCCCTTTCAGTTCTTTAAATATATCCTGACATTCCTTTCTGACCTGCAGAGTTTCTGCTGAAAGATCAGCTGTTAAGCATATGGGGTTTCCCTTGTATGTTATTTGTTGCTTCTCCCTTGCTGCTTTTAATGTTCTTTCTTTGTGTTGAGTCTTTGTTAGTTTGATTAGTGTGTGTCTTGGCATGTTTCTCCTTTTATTTATCCTGTATGGGACTCTTTGTGCCTCTTGAACTTGATTGGCTATTTCCTTTTCCATGTTGGGGAAATTTTCAACTACAATCTCTTCAAAAATTTTCTCATACCCTTTCTTTTTCTCTTCTTCTTCTGGGACCCCTATAATTCAAATGTTGGTTCATTTGATATGATCCCAAAGGTCTCTGAGACTGTCCTCAGCTCTTTTCATTCTTTTTACTTTATTCTGCTCTTCAGAAGTTATTTCCACCATTTTATCTTCCAGCTCACTGATTTGTTCTTTTGCTTCAGATATTCTGCTATTGATTCCTTCTAGAGTATTTTTAATTTCAGTAACTGTGTTGTTTATCTCTGTATGCTTATTCTTCAATTCTTCTAGGTCTTTGTTAATTGATTCTTGGATTTTCTCCATTTTGTTTTCAAGATTTTTGATCATCTTTACTATCATTATTCTGAAATCTTTTTGAGGTAATTTTCCTATTTCCTCTTTATTTATTTGGACTTCTCACTTTATAGTTTGTTCCTTCATTTGTGCAGTATTTCTCTGCCTTTTTCTTTCTTTTTTTTTTTTTTTTTTTTTTTTTTTGAGTTATTGTGTTTGAGGTCTCTTTTTCCCAGGCTTCAAGGAAAGTTGAATTCTTTCCTTGAAGAAGGTTGAATTCTTTCTTCCTTTTGGTTTCTGCCCTCCTAAGTTTGGTTTAGTGGTTTGTGTGAGCTTCATATAGGGTGAAATTTGTGCTGAGTTTTTGTTTGTTTGTTTTTCCTCTGATGGGCAAGGCTGAGTGAGGTGGTACTCCTGTCTGCTGATGATTGAGTTTGTATTTTTGTTTTGTTTGTTGTTTAGATGAGGAGTCCTGCACAGTGTGCCACTGGTGGTTGGGTGATGCCGGGTCTTGTATTCAAGTGGTTTCCTTTGTGTGAGTTCTTACTATATGATATTCCCTAGGGTTAGTTCTCTGGTAGTCTAGGGTCTTGGAGTCACTGCTCCC
Source organism: Bison bison bison (assembly GCF_000754665.1). Taxonomy (NCBI): domain Eukaryota; kingdom Metazoa; phylum Chordata; class Mammalia; order Artiodactyla; family Bovidae; genus Bison; species Bison bison. The sequence goes on from NW_011494629.1 coordinate 4,778,069, forward strand.
ACTCCAAAGGCTCAGGGTTTGATCTCTGGTCAGGGGCAAAGATTCCAAAAGTGGTTTGTTATGCCATTAAGGGAGAGTAAACAAATATCCAAAAATAAGAAACGAAAGATGACCCCTAGGCAAATGACAGTTACAAAATCAGGCAAAATGGAACATACACATATACACCTGTGAGCAAAGTGGAAACAGTCCAACAAAAATAAAGTCCAGTAGATTGATCTGGTGAACAAAAGAAATAAACAATTATATTTACCAGTTAAGAACAAAACTAACTTAAGCAAAATTAACATAAGTTCAAAGTTTTTTTAACTTAAGTTCAAAGTTTTTTAAGAAAGTAGGGGAAACCACTACTTGATTCAGGTATGACCTAAATCAAATCCCTTATGATTATACAGTGGAAGTGAGAAATAGATTTAAGGGACTAGATCTGATAGAGTGCCCGATGAACTATGGACAGAGGTTTGTGACACTGTACAGGAGACAGGGATCAAGACCATCCCCATGGAAAAGAAATGCAAGAAAGCAAAATGGCTGTCTGGGGAGGCCTTACAAATAGCTGTGAAAAGAAGAGAAGCGAAAAGCAAAGGAGAAAAGGAAAGATATAAACATCTGAATGCAGAGTTCCAAAGAATAGCAAGGAGAGATAAGAAACCCTTCCTCAGCAATCAGTGCAAAGAAATAGAGGAAAACAACACAATGGGGACGACCAGAGATCTCTTCAAGAAAATTAGAGATACCAAGGGAGCATTTCATGCAAAGATGAGCTCGATAAAGGACAGAAATGGTATGGACCTAACAGAAGCAGAAGATATTAAGAAGAGATGGCAAGAATACACAGAAGAACTGTACAAAAAGGATCTTCACAACCAAGATAATCACAATGGTGTGATCACTCACCTAGAGCCAGACATCCTGGAATGCGAAGTCAAGTAGGCCTTAGGAAGCATCACTGTGAACAAAGCTAGTGGAGGTGATGGAATTCCAGTTGAGCTATTTCAAATACTGAAAGATGATGCTGTGAAAGTGTTCCACTCAATATGCCAGCAAATTTGGAAAACTCAGCAGTGGCCACAGGATTGAAAAAGGTCAGTTTTCATT
>NW_011494629.1:4779266-4794616 GCF_000754665.1 Bison bison bison
GACTGCGCAATTGCACTCATCTCACACGCTAGTAAAGTAATGCTCAAAATTTTCCAAGCCAGGCTTCAGCAATACATGAACCATGAACTTCCTGATGTTCAAGCTGGTTTTAGAAAAGGCAGAGGAATCAGAGATCAAATTGCCAACATCCACTGGATCATGGAAAAAGGAAGAGAGTTCCAGAAAAACATCTATTTCTGCTTTATTGACTATGCCAAAGCCTTTGACTGTGTGGATCACAATAAACTGTGGAAAATCCTGAAAGAGATGGGCATACCAGACCACCTGACCTGTCTCTTGAGAAACCTGTATACAGGTCAGGAAGCAACAGTTAGAACTGGACATGGAACAACAGACTGGTTCCAAATAGGAAAAGGAGTACATCAAGGCTGTATATTGTCACTTGCTTATTTAACTTCTATGCAGAGTACATCATGAGAAACGCTGGGCTGGAAGAAGCACAAGCTGGAATCAAGATTGCCGGGAGAAATATCAACAACCCTAGATATGCAGATGACACCACCCTTATGGCAGAAAGTGAAGAGGAACTCAAAAGCCTCTTGATGAAAGTGACAGAGGAGAATGAAAAAGTTGGCTTAAAGCTCAACATTCAGAAAACGAAGATCATGGCATCTGGTCCCATCACTTCATGGGAAATAGATGGGAAAACAGTGGAAACAATGTCAGACTTTATTTCTGGGGGCTCCAAAATCACTGCAGATGGTGATTGCAGCCATGAAATTAAAAGACACTTAGTCCTTAGAAGGAAAGTTATGACCAACCTAGATAGCATATTGAAAAGCAGAGACATTACTTTGCCAACAAAGGTCCGTCTAGACAAGGCTATGGTTTTTCCAGTAGTCACGTATGGATGTGAGAGATGGACTGTGAAGAAAGCTGAGTGCTTAAGAATTGATGCTTTTGAACTGTGGTGTTGGAGAAGACTCTTGAGAGTCCCTTGGACTGCAAGGAGATCCAACCAGTCCATTCTAAAGGAGATCAGCCCTGGGTGTTGTTTGGAATGAATGATGCTAAAGCTGAAACTCCAATACTTTGGCCACTTCATGCGAAGAATTGACTCATTGGAAAAGACACTGATGCTAGGTGGGGTTGGGGGCAGGAGGAAAAGGGGACAACAGAGGATGAGATTGCTGGATGGCATCACCGACTCGAAGGACATGAGTTTTAATGAACTCTGGGAGTTGGTGATGGACAGGGAGGCCTCGTGTGCTGCAGTTCATGGGGTCGCAAGGAGTTGGACACAACTGAGCAACTGAACTGGACTGAACTGAAGCACAAACTAGAAAACAAAACTAAAGCAAGGTACCAAGGGGGGAATAAAGCAATGAAAACAAAACCTACAAATATGTTGAGAGGAAAGGAAAAAAAGAAAAGAAAGAAAAGAATAGATATGCAAAGTTAAATAGAGGTAGATGAAGAAGATTTATAGACATTAGAGATTAACTGCAAGGGGAAAAGAACAGTAGGAAAGGCAAACGAAGGAATAAATGTAGAAAAAAGATAATAGGTTTAAAAAAATTAAAAATTATAAAAAAGGGAAAAGAGAAAAAAATTAAAGAAGAAAGAAGAAAGGGGGACAAAAGGAAAACTCCACAGAACTGCAAAAGCCCAATGTAGAGGCCGAGGTTTATAACAACAATAGAAAGTGTGACTGAATATATACGTATACTTATACACCCATAAGCGAAATCAAAACAGTCCAACAAAAATTAAGTACAATAGATTAGCCCAGCGAACAAAGGAAACCAAATTTATATCTACCATAACAAAACTAATTAAAGCACAAACTGGAAAACAATACTAAAGCAAGGTCCAATTGGGGAATAAAGTAATGAAAACAAAACTAACAAATATGTTGAGAGGAAAGGAGAGAAAGAAAAGAAAGAAAGAATAGATATGCAAAGTTAAATGGAGGTAGATAAAGAAGATTTATATATGTTAAAGATTAACTGCAAGGGGAAAAGAATAGGAAAAGCAAACAAAGCAATAAATGTAGAAAAAATAATAACAGGTTAAAAAATTTTTAATTAAAAAAAGTATATAAAAAAATAGGAAAACTCCACAGAACTGCAATAGCCCAATGTAGAGGCAGAGGTTTATGACAACAATAAAAAATGTGAGGATAAAGGATTAAAAAAAAAGCTCAAAAGCTTAATTGGATTTCTTAGTGCCAATAAAATCAACAACTACAACAGAGGGGAGTGGGGAAGGGAAAAACAGAAAAAAATCCAAAAGAATCTACAGAACAAGTCAAAAAATAAGAATAATAATTATTTTTCTTGAGTCATTGCTGTCAGAGTCCTTTCCCACACTGGGAATCACAGTCCACCTTACCTCCTTAGGATGCCCTCCAATGCTGTACTGATCTCTGGACCTGTGGGGGCTTCTCAGATTCTAATCTGGTCCTACTCCTGTGTGTTCTTGTCTCCAATGTCCACAACCTATCAGAGCTAGTGCATTTTCTTTTGTGGGAGCTCTCAATGGCCTTTTATATATTCCATAGACACAGAGTCTGCTTAGTTGCTCGTGTGAATTTAATCTGCAGCTTGTACAGGTGGTGGGGAGTTTTTGGGTCTTTTTCCTTAGGCACACCGCCCCTGGGTTTCAATTGTGGTTTTATTTCCATCTCTACATGTGGGTCGTCCACTGGGGTTTAGCTCCTGAGGCTGTCCTGGAGGGCTTGGGTCTGCCCCTGTGAGGGCCAGGTGTGGAAGTGGTGCAGCTGCTTGGGTCGCAGGGGTTCTGGCAGCACCAGGTACTCAGGAGGGTTGGCGGCTAGGGTAGTAGCAAATATAGTGCTCTAGATGGGTAAGGCAACCAGTATTGGCCACTATGCTCCAGTATTCTTGCCTGGAGAACCCCCCCTCTGACAGAGAAGCCTGGCAGGCCACAGTCCACAGGGTTACAAAGAGTCGGACAGGGCCAAAGTGACCCTACTCGCATAAACAGACTTTTTTTTTTGCCTGTGGCAGCTCTGCCCCAGTGAGAGTTGAGTGTGAAGGTGGCACAGCTGCTTGACTTGCGGGTACCCTGGCGGTGCCGAGTGTTCAGGAACACAGACTGGCTCCACAGCAGGAGTTATGGCCCTATCAGAATCTTTTGTTGAGCCTCTTGGAGCTGGCGATCAGAAGGCCTCTTTGGCCAGTCTTTCTCCATGGCTCTGCCCATTCAGGCACCTCTCTTATGTCTTTTATGTGAGACTCATAGATTCTGTTGCAGGCAGCTAAGGGTTGTTCTTTTTCTTGTCACATAGTATTGCATTGTGTGCAGTTGCCACCATTTATGTTTCTATTCTGCTGCTTTGAATGTTATAACATATGTTTTTTGATGTGCATATGTGTGTTATTTGTTTTGTTTTATTACACTTTATTTTTCATAGCAGCTTTAGATTCACAGTAAAATCGAGCAGAAGGTATAGAGAATTCCCAAATACCTCCTGTCTACATCCCCCCTACCCGGCAATATGCACAGCCTTTCCACTATCAACATCTTCGCCTGGGGTTGTACATTTGTTACAATAGGTGAACCTATACTGACACATCATTATCACCCAAAGTCCATAGTTCACACTAAGGTTTACTCTTGGTGTTGTACATTCTATGGGTTTTAATGTGTGTATAACGGCATGCATCTACTATTGCAATGGCATACAGAACAGTTCCACTGTCCTGAAAATCCTTTATGTCTGCTTATTCATCTTTCCTTCCTCCCTAATACCTAGCAACCACTGATGATTCTATTATCTTCTTACTTTTGCCTTTTCCAGAATGTCATATGATTGGAATTATACAGTATATAACCTTTTCTGATTAGCTATAAAAGACATGGTAATATGCATTTATTTCCTCCATATTTTTTCATGGCTTCTTGGCTGTTTTCTTTTTAGCACTGAATAATCCCATTGTCTGGATGTACCACAGTTTATTTATCCATTGACCTACTGAAAGACATCTTGATTACTGCTAATTTTTGGCAATTATGGGCAGAGTTGCTATAAACATCCTTGTGCAGGTTTTTGTGTGGAGATAGATTTTCAACTTCTTTGGGTACATACTAAGTACAATAGCTGGATTATATGGTAAGAGTATATGTAGTTTTGTAAGAGTTTACCAATTATCTTCCAAAATAACTGTTCCATTCCTACCAGCAATGAAAGAGAGTTCCTATTGCCCTACATCCTCACCAACATTTGGTTGTGTCAGTGTTAGGAATATGGGTCATTCTAATAGATGTGTAGTGGTATATCATTGTTGTCTTATTTTGCATTTTCCTAATGGCTTATGGTGTGGACTACCTTTTCATATGCTTATTTGTCATCTGTATATCTTTGGCTTCTCAGGTGATGCTAGTGGTAGAGAATCCACCTGCCAATGCAGGAGATGTGGGTTCAATCCCTGGGTTGGAAAGATCACCTGGAGTAGGAAAAGGCAACCCACTCCAGTATTCTTACCTGAAAAATTTCATGGACAGAGGAGCGTGGTGAGTTACAGTCTGTGGGGCCAAAAAAAGTCAGACACGACTAAAAGACTGAACACACACACACGTATCTTCTTTGGTAAACTGGCTATTCAGATCCTGGGCCCATTTTTTAACCTAGTTGCTTGTTTTTTTTACTGTTAAGTTTTGAGAGTTCTTTGTAGATTTTGGATAACAGTCCTTTATCAGATGTTTCCTTTGCAAATACTTTTTCAAAATCTATGCTTATCTCCTCCTTCTCTTAAGAGTGATTTTTGCAGAACAGAAGTTTCTAATTTTTATAAAATCCATCTTATCAATTCTTTCTCTAATGGATTGTGACTTTGGTGTTGTTTATGGGAGGTCATTGCAGAACTCAAGTTCATCTAGGTTTTCTACTGCTTTATCTTTTAGGAATTTTATATTTTTGCATTTTAAATTTAGTGCTATGATTCAGTTTGAGCTAATTTTTGTAAATGGTGTAAAGTCTATGTCTTGATACATTTATTTACATGTGGACATCTAGATGTTCTAATACCACTGGTTAAAAAGACTATATTTTCTCCATTGCATTGACTTTGCTCCTTTGTCAAAGATCAGCTGATTATATTTGTGTGGGACTATCTCTGGGGTTTCTGTTCTGTTCTATTAATCTATTTGTCTGTTATATTTGTCTTTTCACCAAAACCACATGTGATTACTATTGTTGTTGTTCAGTCACTAAGTCGTGTCCAGTTCTTTGCGACCCCATCGACTGCAGCACGCCAGTCTTCTCTGTCTTTCAGTATCTCCCAGAGTTTGCTCAAACTCATGTCCATTGAGTCAGTGATGCCATCCCACCATCTCATTCTGACACCCCCTTCTCCTCCTGCCTTCAATCTTTCCCAGCATCAAGTCTTTTCCAATGAGTCTATAAGTGAAGTGAAGTCGCTCAGTCATGTCCAACTCTTAGCAACCCAATGGACTGCAGCCTACCAGGCTCCTCGGTCCATGGGATTTGCCAGGCAAGAGTACTGGAGTGGGCTGCCATTGCCTTCTCCGTTAATCGGCTGTGCTGCTAAGTCGCTTCAGTCGTGTCCGACTCTGTGCGACCCATAGACGGCAGCCCACCAGGCTCCCCCGTCCCTGGGATTCTCCAGACAAGAACAGTGGGGTGGGTTGCCACCTCCTTCTCCAACGCATGAAAGTGAAAAGTGAAAGTGAAGTCGCTTAGTCGTGTCCGACTCTTCAGGACCCCATGGACTTCAGCCTATCAGGCTCCTCTGTCCATGGGATTTTTCAGGCAAGAGTACTGGAGTGGGGTGCCATTGCCTTCTCCGAATGAGTCTATAGCTTTTAGTAAATTTTAAAGTCATGTAGGGTCAGTCTTGTAAATTTCTTCATCTTCAGTATTGTGTTGGCTATTCTGGGTGCTTTGCCTCTAATAAAAGCTTTTAAATCCCTTTGTAGATATCCACAAAGTAATTTTCTAAAACTTTGGTACTGAATCTATTGATTGAATTGGAAAGAACTGACATCTTAATGATATTGAATCTTTCTATCCATAAACATGGAGGATCTCTCCATTTATTTAATTCTTTGATTTCTTTCACTAGAGTGTTGTAGCTCTCCTCATATATATTTGGACATCTGTATGGTCTCCCTGGTGGCTCAGACAGTAAAGAATCTGCCTGCAATGTGGGAGACCTGGGTTCAATCCCTGGGTTGGGAAGATCCCCGGAGGAGGGCATGGCAACCCATTCGAGTATTCTTGCCTGGAGAATCTCCATGGACAGAAGAGCCTGGTGGACTACAGTCCAAGAGATTGCAAAGAGTTAGATATGACTGAGCAACTAAGCACATGCAGTACATTAGATTTATGCTTAAGTATTTTTTCTTAAGGGGCTTCCCAGGTTGCTCAGTGGTAAAGCCTCTGCCTGCCAATGCAGGAGACACCAGAGATGTAGTTCGATCCCTGGGTCAGGAAGATCCTCTGGAGGAGGAAATGGCAACCCACCCCAGTATTCTTGCCTGGAGAATCCCCATGGACAAAGGAGCCTGGAGGGCTACAGTCCATAGTGTCACAAAGAGTTTGACATAACTGAGCTCATGACTCATGAACACATTTCTTCTTAAGAGTTCTAATTTAAATGATATTGTGTTTTTAATTTCAAATTCTATTTGTTTATTGCTGGTGTATAGAAAAGTGGTTGACTTTATATTATCCTTGTAACTATCCTGCAACCTTGCTATAATTACTTATTAGTTGCTGGAGTATTTTTATCCATTCCCTCATATTTTCTATATAAATGATCTTGTCATCTGTAAATAAAGACAATTTGATTTCTTCCTTCCCAATCACAATACTTTATATTCCTTTTCTTTCTCATTGTATCAGCTGGTACTTCCAGAACAATGTTGAAAAGGAGTGGTGAAAGGAACTAATCTCAGCAGGAGTTTTTAGTGTTTTGCTGCTAAGTATGATGTTACCTATAGACATTTTGTAGATAATCTTTATCAAGTTGAGAAGTTCCCCTCTATTCCTATAGTTTTCTGAGTTGTTTTTTTTTAATCATGAATGGGTATTGGATTTTGTTAAATGTTTTTCTGTATTTAATGATATGATTATGTGATTTTTCTTCTTTACTCTGTTGATGTGATGGATTACATTAATCGCTTTTTGAATGTTGGAACTTGAATACCTGGGATAAATCCCACTTAATTGTGGTATATAATTCTTTTCATATATTGTTGTATTTGATTTGCTAATAATTTGTTGAGGATGTTTGCGTCTAGGTTTATGAGGGGTGTTGGTCTGTAGTTTCCTTTTCTTGTAATGCCTTTTTATCTGCTTTTGGTGTTAGTGCAATACTAACCTCATAAAATAAGTTTGGGAGTAATTCCTCTGCGTCTACATTCTGGAAAAGATTGTAGAAAATTGATATTTTTTTTTCTCTTAAATCTTTAGTAGAATTTATCAGTGAGTCCATCTGGGCCTGGTGCTTCCAACTTGAAAGGTTATTATTAACTAAACTTTTTTAATAAGTATAGACATATTTAGGTAGTCTATTTCCCCTCTGTACATTTTGACAGATTGCATTTTCCAAGGAAATAGTTCATATCATTTAGGTTATCAAGTTTGTGAGCATTGAGTTGTTTATAATATTTATTATTCTTTAAATTTCCATGGAATCAGTAGTGATGTCCTCTTTTCATTTCTGATATTAGTAATTTGTATTTCTGTCTTTTTTCTTAGTTAGCTCAAGTAGAAGCTTATTAATTTCACTAATCTTTTCAAAAATACCAGATTCTGGTTTCATTGATTTTCTCTATTGACTTCCTACTTAAATTTTATTCATTTGTGCTCTAATTTTTATTTATTTTCTTTTGCTAATTTGGATTTAATTTGCTCTTCCTTTTCTAGTTTCTTATGATGGAAGTTTAAATTATTGACTTTAGATCTTTTCTAACATATGTATTCAATGCTATAAACTTCCTTCTAAACACTGCTTTTGTGAATCCCACAAAATTTGATGTTGTATTTTCATTTAGTTACAATTATTTTTAAACTTCTCCTAAGAGTTCTTCTTTGACCTGTGTTTTATGTAGTAATGTGTTGTTAAATTTCCAATTATTTGGGGATTTTCCATCTACCTTTCTATTATTGATTTCGAGTTTAATTCTATTGTGGTCTGAGAGCAGACATTATATGATTTCTCTTCTTTAAACTTGTTAAAGTGTCTGTTTATGTGCTATAATGTCTGTTTTGGTGAATGTACCTTGTGAGCTGAAACATTTATTGTTGTTGGATGTGGTAGTTTATCGATGTTAGTTATGTTTGATGAGTGGTTGTACTGAGTTAAGCTATGTCCTTATTAATTTCCTGCCTGCTAGGTCTGTTGCTTTTTGTTAGAGGAATGTTGAGTCTCTAAATATATAATAAAGGACTCACTGATTTCTTCTTGTATTTCTACCAGCTTTTGCACCCATGTATTTGCAGCTCTATTGTTAAGTACATACATGTTAAGGATTGTTGTAACTTCTTGAAGAGTTGACCCTTTATCATTATGGAGTGCTTCCCTTGTAGTACAATTGGTAAAGAATCTGCCTGCAATTCAGGAGACCTGGGTTTGATTCCTGGTTTGGGAAGATCCCCTGGAGAAGGAAATGGCAACTCACTCCAGTATTCTTGACTGGAGAATCCCATGGACAGAGGAGCCTGGCAGGCTACAGTCCATGGGGTCGCAAGAGTCAGACATGACTTAATGACTAAACCACCACCATTATGGAAAGCTCTTGTTAATTTCTGATTATTTTCTTTGCTCTAATATCTGTTCTGCCTGAAATTAATATAGCTACTCTTGCTTTCTTTAAATTACATAGCTCTTGCCTTACATAGCTCCCAATACAGTGAAGTTTCTTCTAATTTGAAAGTCAGGTTCTGAGTAAATGTGTAATGTTATACATTGTATGTATAAGTGATGAGATATATGTATATCTTTGGAAATACCTTTAAATTTCCCAGTGAATGCATCTTTTATTAAACCCAACACAAATAGGTGAAGGCCTAGACAGTGATTTCTTCCTGGAAAGTTGGCATCATAATTTGTTGTAACTTCTTTCAGTTCCATGAGGTTCAAATTCCCTTCTACCACCAGGAAGGGATGGTAAGTACAGTAACAATACAAATCCCCCTCAAAGACACAAGAGTAATTTCAAGTTAACTTTCAAACATTTATGTAAATAGCTGTATCCTTTTTCAGAAAATAATCCATAATATTCACTTATAAACAGAAACTTAAATTGCAACAGATGTTTTTCTTTTTGAAAATATTCTTGAATTCATAGGCAGACCTTCGCCTAAACTGATGAATTAGTTTGTTTGGGCCATATTTCACAAATCCTCTAATAAATCTCCCCTTTACACGTATCAACCTTATTTTTTAGATCTAAAGCATGTGGTTTAAATGTTTTAATCATTACTACTTTAATCAGCTAACATTTATTTCAGGGTTGGATGATGACCAGCCTTTGATAGATGTAGGTAACTATGGTATTAAGTCCAATTTGTCAGTTAAATAAGGCTGGCTATCTAAATAATAAGTAGAAATCAGTCTATGTCACTGAATTTTGAAATATTTGATGTAACTCCTCTTCCAGGGCTGCGTTAAAGATAAACTTCTAGGTATTGCTACAAAGCTTGGACATACCTATCATTGCCACACTTACATGTGGCTGATTTAGCTTGACTATATACAAGCAGTCTTTTAACTATTTAAGTAGATTTATTTATGATGTGTTAGATTCTTTTTTCACTAATACATGAAAGCTAACTACCAAGTTAGCATGGTTTAAACCAGGCTTAAGTACAAAATTCTGCAAAGATTTTTAAAATTTTAGTCTTGTTGATTCACTACACTAAAGTTGAGCTGCATATTGCTTAACATAAACAAGTTTAAGATCAAGTTTGGTAAAAATTTTCCAAAGACTGTATGTCTTTTTTGAGTGTCTACTAGAAAACTGTATTTCTAGAGCCCAATTAACCAAATGTCATGGATTTTTTTCTTATGATTAGTTGTAATAGAGCAATGAGAGAAAATCAATGGATCACTTACCGATCATAACAAATATGGATTTAAGTTGGTAACATTAGCTCTCTCATTGTCTAGGATTCCTATTAAGATTATTGCAGTGAAATTAGAGATAAAGTGCTTTCTATGCATTGGGAAGACTAGTTTATGACTGTTCCAATCTCAGGTTGGTTAAGTGTAAGATAATGGATAAAGCACAATTAGAAAGACTTTGCTTTAGAGTTCAGCTCAGTTCAGTCACTCAGTTGTGTCCGACTCTTTGCGACCCTGTGGACTGCAGCATGCTAGGCTTCCCTGTCCATCATCATCTCCCAGAGCTTGCTCAAATTCATGTCCATCAAGTTGGTGATGCCATCAAACTATCTCATTCTCTGTTATCTCCTCCTCCTGCCTTCAATCTTTCCCAGCATCTGGGTCTTTTCCAAAAGTCAGTTCTTTGCATCAGGTGGCTAAAGTATTGGACTTTCAGCTTCAGCGTCAGTCCTTCCAATGAACACCCAGGACTGATTTCCTTTAGGATTGACTGGTTGGAACTCCTTGCAGTCCAAGGGACTCTCAAGAGTCTTCTCTAACACCACAGTTCAAAAGCATCTCTTCTTCAGCGCTCAGTTTTCTTTACGGTCCAACTCTCATATCCATACATGACTACTGGAAAAACCATAGCTTTGACCAGATGGACCTTTGTTGGCAAAGGAATGTCTCTGCTTTTTAATATGCTGTCTAGGTTGGTCATAGCTTTGCTTCCAAGGAGCAAGCATCTTTTAATTTCAGTCACCATCTGCAGTGATTTTGGAGCCTGAAAACATAAAGTCTGTCACTGTTTCCATTGTTTCCCCATCTATTTGCCATTAGGTGATGGGACCAGATGCCATGATCTTAGTTTTCTGAATGTTGAGCTTTAAGCCAACTTTTTCACTCTCCTCTTTCATTTTCATCAAGAGGCTCTTTAGTTCCTCTTCACTTTCTACCATAAGGGTGGTGTCATCTGCATATCTGAGGTTATTGATATTTCTCCTGGCAATCTTGAACCCAGCTTGTGCTTCCTCCAGCCCAGCATTGCTCATGATACTCTGCATATAAGTTAAATAAGCAGGGTGACAATATACAGCCTTGGTATACTCCTTTCCCTATTTGGAACCAGAACTATGAAGCTCTTAAAAAAGGAAGTGGAAAATTTCACAACATTGGATTTGGCGATGATTTCTTGGACATGACACCAAAAGCACAAGAAACAAAAGAAAAAGTAGATAATTGAGCTTCATGAACATTTAACATGTTTGTGCATTCAATGATGGTTCAAGAGAGTAAAAAGATAACTTGCAGAATAGTAGAAAATATATCTGATAAAAGATTATCATATGTCTGATAAAAGATTACTATCAAGAATATAGAGGATAGTGGGGGGGCAGTGAACATTTTTTAACAAAGAATATATAGAGAACTCTTAAAACTCAACAGCAAAAAATTAACACCCCAATTCAAAAAATAAGCAAAGGATTTGAATAGATGTTTCTCCAAAGGAGATATACAAAGGACCAATACGCACATTAAAAGAAGCTTATGTTACTGGTCACTAGGGAAATGCTTATCAAAATCACAGTGAAATACTGATTCACACCCACTAGGATGGCTACTAATTTTTTAAAAAATTATTAAATAGCAAGTATTAATAAGGATGTGGATAAATTAGAACCTGTGTACATTGCTGGTGAAAATGTAAAATGGTGCAACCACTGTAGAAAACAATCTGGCAGTTCTTCAAAGAGATACAGAATTACCATATGATCCTGCAATTCCACTTCTCAGTATATACTCACAAGAATTGAAAGCAGAGACCCATATACCATACACTAATGTTCACAGCAGCATTATCCACAATAGCCAAAAGATTAAAACCACCCAAATATCCATCAGTAGATAAATAGCTAAACAAAAGGTTTTCTATACATATAATGGAATATTATTCAGCTGTAAAAAGAATGACATTTAGATACATGGTCCAACCAACATAGATGAACTTTTAAAACATTATGATGGAGCATTTTAACAAAACGTGGTCCACTGGAAAAGGGAATGGCAAACCACTCCAGTATTCTTACTTCGAGAATTCCATGAACAGTAAAAAAGGCGAAAAGATGTTACACTGGAAGATGAGCACCCCCAGGTCAGTAGGTGTCCAATATGCTACTGGGGAACAGCAGAGAAATAGCTCCAGAAAGAATGAAGAGACTGGGCCAAAGGAGAAACATCCCCTAGTTGTGTATGTGTCTGGTGGTGAAAGTAAAGTCCAGTGCTGTAAAGAACAATATTTCATAGGAACCTGGAATGCTAGGCCCATGAATCAAGGTAACTTGGACATGGTCAAGCAGGAGATGGCAAGAGTGAACATCACCATTTTAGGAATTAATGAACTGAAATGAACGGGAATGGGTGAATTTAATTCAGATGACCATTATATCTACTACTGAGGGCAAGAACTCCTTAGAGTTTGTAACTTTCACAGTCAACAAAGAGTGTAAAATGAAGTACTTGGGTGCAGTCTCAAAAACAACTGAATGATCTTGGTTTATTTCCAAGGCAAACCACTAGGCCATTCAGGTATAACCTAAATCAAATTCTTTATGATTACAGAGTGGTTCAGTTCAGTTCAGTTCACTCGCTCAGTCGTGTCTGACTCTTCGCGACACCATGAATCGCAGCACACCAGGCCTTCCTGTCCATCACCAACTTCCAGAGTTCACTCAAACTCATGTCCATCAAGTCGGTAATGCCATCCAGCCATCTCATCCTCTGTTGTCCCCTTCTCCTCCTGCCCCCAATCCCTCCCAGCATCAGACTCTTTTCCAATCAGTCAACTCTTCGCATGAGGTGGCCAAAGTACTGGAGTTTCAGCTTTAGCGTCAGTCCTTCCAGTGAACACCCAGGACTGATCTCCTTTAGAATGGACCAGTTGGATCTCCTTGCAGTCCAAGGGACTCTCAAGAGTCTTCTCCAACACCACAGTTCAAAAGCATCAATTCGGCGTTCAGCTTTCTTCATGGTCCAACTCTCACATCCATACATGACCACTGGAAAAACCATAGCCTTGACTAGCCGGAACTTTGTTGGCAAAGTAATGTCTCTGCTTTTGAATATGCTATCTATGTTGGTCATAACTTTCCTTCCAAGGAGTAAGCGTCTTTTAATTTCATGACTGCAGTCACCATCTGCAATGATTTTGGAGCCCCAAAAAAATAAAGTCTGACACTGTTTCCACTGTTTCCCTGTCTATTTCCCATGAAGTGATGGGACCAGATGCCATGATCTTCGTTTTCTGAATGTTGAGCTTTAAGTCAATGTTTTCACTCTCCTCTTTCACTTTCATCAAGAGGCTTTTTAGTTCCTCTTCACTTTCTGCCATAAGGGTGGTGTCATCTGCATATCTGAGGTGATTGACATTTCTCCTGGCAATCTTGATTCCAGCTTGTGCTTCTTCCAGCCCAGCATTTCTCATGATGTATTCTGCAAGAAGTTAAATAAGCAGGGTGACAATATACAGCCTTGACGGACTCCTTTTCCTATTTGGAACCAGTCTGTTGTTCCATGTCCAGTTCTAACTGTTGCTTTCTGACCTGCATACAGGTTTCTCAAGAGGCAGGTCAGGTGGTCTGGTATTCCCATCTCTTTCAGAATTTTCCACAGTTTATTGTGATCCACACAGTCAAAGGCTTTGGCATAGTAAATAAAGCAGAAATAGATGTTTTGCTGGAACTCTCTTGCTTTTTCCATGATCCAGCGGATGTTGGCAATTTGGTCTCTGGTTCCTCTGCCTTTTCTAAAACCAGCTTGAACAACTGTAAGGTCACAGTTCACATATTGCTGAAGCCTGGCTTGGAGAATTTTGGGCATTACTTTACTAGCGTGTGAGATGAGTGCAATTGTGCGGTAGTTTCAGCATTCTTTCGCATGGCCTTTCTTTGGGATTGGAATGAAAACTGACCTTTTCCAGTCCTGTGGCCACTGCTGAGTTTTCCAAATTTGCTGGCATATTGAGTGCAGCACTTTCACAGCATCATCTTTCAGGATTTGGAATAGCTCAACTGGAATTCCATCACCTCCACTAGCTTTGTTCATAGTGATCCTTTCTAAGGCCCACTTGACTTCACATTCCAGGATGTCTGGCTCTAGGTGAGTGATCACACCATCGTGATTATCTGGGTCGTGAAGATATTTTTTGTACAATTCTTCTGTGTATTCTTGCCATCTCTTCTTAATATCTTTTGCTTCTGTTAGGTCCATACCATTTCTGTCCTTTATCGAGCCCATCTTTGCATGAAATGTTCCCTTGGTATCTCTAATTTTCTTGAAGAGATCTCTAGTTTTTCCCATTCTGTTGTTTTCCTCTATTTCTTTGCATTGATCGCTGAAGAAGGCTTTCTTATCTCTAATAACTCCGGGAAGTATGAAGGGATGGAGCCAAAGCAAAAACAATACCCAGTTGTGGATGTGACTGGTGATAGAAGCAAGGTCCAATGCTGTAAAGAGCAATATTGCATAGGAACCTGGAATGTCAGGTCCATGGATCAAGGCAAATTGGAAGTGGTCAAACAAGAGATGGCAAGAGTGAATGTCAACATTCTAGGAATCAGCAAACTAAAATGGACTGGAATGGGTGTATTTAACTCAGATGACCATTTTATCTACTACTGCTGGCAAGAATCCCTTAGAAGAAATGGAATAGCCATCATGGTCAACAAAAGAGTCCGAAATGCAGTACTTGGATGCAATCTCAAAAACGACAGAATGATCTCTGTTCGTTTCCAAGGCAAACCATTCAATATCACAGTAATCCAAGTCTATGCCCCAACCAGTAACGCTGAAGAAGCTGAAGTTGAACAGTTCTGTGAAGACCTACAAGAACTTCTAGAACTAACACCCAAAAAAGATGTCCTTTTCATTATAGGGGACTGGAATGCAAAAGTAGGAAGTCAAGAAACACCTGGAGTAACAGGCAAATTTGGCCTTGGATTACGCAATGAAGCAGGGCAAAGACTAATAGAGTTTTGCCAAGAAAATGCACTGGTCATAACAAACACCCTCTTCCAACAACACAAGAGAAGACTCTACACATGGATATCACCAGATGGTCAACACCGAAATCTGATTGATTATATTCTTTGCAGCCAAAGATGGAGAAGCTGTAAACAGTCAGCAAAAACAAGACCAGGAGCTGACTGTGGCTCAGATCATGAACTCCTTATTGCCAAATTCAGACTTAAATTGAAGAAAGTAGGGAAAACCACTAGACTATTCAGGTATGACCTA
>NW_011494629.1:4794878-4798797 GCF_000754665.1 Bison bison bison
AACTAGACTATTCAGGTATGACCTAAATCAAATCCCTTATGATTATACAGTGGAAGTGGAAATAGATTTAAGGGCCTAGATCTGATAGATAGAGTGCCTGATGAACTATGGAATGAGGTTCGTGACATTGTACAGGAGACAGGGATCAAGACCATCCCCATGGAAAAGAAATGCAAAAAAGCAAAATGGCTGTCTGGGGAGGCCTTACAAATAGCTGTAAAAAGAAGAGAAGCGAAAAGCAAAGGAGAAAAGGAAAGATATAAGCATCTGAATGCAGAGTTCCAAAGAATAGCAAGTGAAGAAGGCACAAGGGCAAAAGCTGACAGAATCAAGTTGGAGTGGCAAACAGCAAAGTGTGTGCAAAAGATTTCTTGTGGATTTCCAAGTATTCAATTAAAAGCAGGCCTAAGCTTGAGAAGTGAGTTGAAGGCTTTAAACACTGTGAGGAGGGTAAGGGTGGGTCATATATTTTTCTGGGACCAGCCCCATCACTGGCTCAGAATCTCTTAGACATGGGTTCTCTTAAGCAATTTGTACTGGAAGCCTGGGTTTCATCTGGAATTCAAGAACTCTTCGTGTTTTGAATATACCCTAGAGAACACATGTGGTCCACAGGC
Source organism: Bison bison bison (assembly GCF_000754665.1). NCBI lineage: Eukaryota > Metazoa > Chordata > Mammalia > Artiodactyla > Bovidae > Bison > Bison bison. The sequence continues at coordinate 4,795,496 of NW_011494629.1, forward strand.
TGCATTTTTGCCACCCACAAATTTGGGCCACATTTATAGAAGTCAGTGAAAGAATCAATATGCTCAGTCAGAATAAAATCTAACACTTAAAAATATTATCCAAATAGGCATTTATAAATGTTGCCATATTAAGCATTCAAGGAGTCCCATTAATTAAACTCTTTGGACACAAAAGGCATTTATGTTACAAATTATGTTACATATCATAAATAGAGAGCAAAGCAGCTGAGAATATAAAGCCAGGAATCCTAAATTCTGTTGCTAGCTTAAGCACAGGACTGATAAAAAAGGCATTCACCTCTCAATTCAGTTTTAAAAGGTGTTCACATCTCAATTTAGTTTAACACTTTTTCTTGAGTATCTATGAGGCACATAAATGGTATATAAATGAGACCAGGTGTCTGTCTTGAAAGTGCTCAAAATCTAATGAAGGGGGTAAGAGGAATACACAAATCAATAAATGTAAGACATGGTAATAAAGATATTATGAGAGAGATACAAGCAAAACATTGACCAAGGTTAAAAAACAACAGTGATGTTAACTTCTCCATATTCCACTAGATTACTCTTAGCACATCCAGTTCCTAATACAAAGCAGACCTTTGATAAATAGCTTTTTGAGTAAACTAAATGATCCATATCTCTCCCCAGACCTAAACAGTCTGATGGCCTAGTTTACAATTTATTCTCTCAACTTACATAAGTAGACTCAGTATCTGCTTTTGAATAGATCTACTTCTTTTTTAAAAAGAGGTGACTTTAAGGCAATGTGCTCAGAAGTTATGAGGTTCTAAATGTGTTTCAGCAACTTTTTTTTTTTTAAAGGAAAAGCTCAAGACTGATGAACTTATTTCTGTTCTACTGAAGAATACAATAACTATGTTATGGTTCTTATTCTTTCTAGGCAAAGTTAATCTTGCTAATTCCACGAGCAAACATGAAAACAGACAGGGCTAGGGAAACTGATGCAGCAAAGCAATGAATGGAGAGAAATCACGCCTTTTGGCAGTACACGCACCAGGAAATCAGCAGGTGTTACATATCAAGGCTGTTTTTGTTTTGTTTTTGTTTTTTCTTTTGCTTTGAGCACCAGTTTACCAGCACAACATGGGTAGAAGAAATACAGTAGCAGAGTGAAGTAGTAAAACGGGGTAAAGACACATTATTAAGTCTGTTGCTCCTAAAATTAAACTGGAACTTAATTCTATGGAAAAGCTGTGGGAAATATAACAGGGCATACTGCAAAGATGTAACAGACTGCATATGTGTAACGCTGCTGAGGGCAGAGGGAGCTGGGGTACTTATACACCAATTGCATCATTCACTGTAAAAGATGTGGGGTGGGGGTGGTGATTCCCCTCTGTACTTCTGTCTCCAGTGAGTGGGGAAGAGTAGCCTTGCCTAATTTTAGCAAAGAGATACAGCTCTGGGTAGCAGGAAGGTGGCAGGCCAGCACCTAAGTGATAAGACCCTCTATGGATGGGGCACAACAGCATCTGCTACAATTTCTTTGAGTATAAAATAAGATTACATCTATCATCTCATCTCACATTGATGTAATGGAAATATTCTAATGTAAATAAATATATATAACATATACTGTATATATAATTATATTCTTTTATAGAAAGTACTTGATAAAAATTGAGACTTTCATTCTCTGTATTACTATCATCATAAAATAATAATGAATAATATAACCCATCAATCTAGAAAACAAGAGGAATAAAAAAAAATTCTGTTAGCAGAAAGTCTATTTAATTTTTTTTCATAAATAGAATGTCACTGCTGGTGACCAGCAGTCTATGAAGTTGAAGTTGACAGGAACAACGGTATGCAATTTGGGACATAGGCAAAAATCTCTACTTAAATTACCTTCTCTGGACTATTCTGGTTACAAATATTTCCTCTACTGGTTCCCTCTGTGGGTTTGGAATGTGAAAAGTCCTGGTGATGAATCATAATACATGAATCCAAAAATTTCACTGATATCCTTGCAATGATGATTTGTCAGATTACTGAATGCTTAGAAAATGGACAGTAAAAGGAGGTTTTACAGTAGAAGGTCAGAAAGAGTTCAGAGCCTGGAATGCTGGGTGAGGACAAGGCAGTGCAGGATGGAGAAATCATAAAACAAATGGCACTCTGTCCCCAGATTTGCCCAGTGTCCCTGTCTCTGTTTGCCTTCCTGTTGATTGGGTAACACTGCCAGGGAATGGCCTTTAGTATTAAAGTCATTTGGAGGCAACTAATCCTAAAATAGGATTGCCTTGAGAACCCCATGAACAGTATGAAAAGGCAAAATGATAAGATACTGAAAGAGGAACTCCGCAGGTCAGTAGGTGCCCAATATGCTACTGGAGATTAGTGGAGAAATAACTCCAGAAAGAATGAAGGGATGGAACCAAAGCAAAAACAATACCCAGTTGTGGATGTGACTGGTGATAGAAGCAAGGTCCGAAGCTGTAAAAAGCAATATTGCATAAGAACCTGTAATGTCAGGCCCATGAATCAAGGCAAATTGAAAGTGGTCAAACAGGAGATGGCAAGAGTGAATGTCAACATTCTAGGAATCAGCAAACTAAAATGGACTGGAATGGGTGAATTTAACTCAGATGACCATTATATCTACTACTGCTGGCAGGAATCCCTCAGAAGAAATGGAGTAGCCATCAACAAAAGAGTTTGAAATGCAGTACTTGGATGCAATCTCAAAAACGACAGAATGATCTCTGTTCGTTTCCAAGGCAAACCATTCAATATCACAGTAATCCAAGTCACAAGTAACCCAACCAGTAACGCTGAAGAAGCTGAAGTTGAACGGTTCTATGAAGACCTACAAGACCTTTTAGATCTAACATCCAAAAAAGATGTCCTTTTCATTATAGGGGACTGGAATGCAAAAGTAGGAAGTCAAGAAACACCTGGAGTAATAGGCAAATTTGGCCTTGGAATACAGAATGAAGCAGGGCAAAGACTAATAGAGTTTTGCCAAGAAAATGCACTGGTCATAACAAACACCCTCTTCCAACAACACAAGAGAAGACTCGACACATGGACATCAACAGATGGTCTACACCGAAATCAGATTGATTATATTCTTTGCAGCCAAAGATGGAGAAGCTCTATACAGTCAACAAAAACAAGACCAGGAGCTGACTGTGGCTCAGATCATGAGCTCATTATTGCCAAATTCAGACTTAAATTGAAGAAAGTAGGGAAAACCACTAGATCATTCAGGTAAGACCTAAATCAAATCCCTTATGATTATACAGTGGAAGTGAGAAATAGATTTAAAGGAC
>NW_011494629.1:4799758-4821602 GCF_000754665.1 Bison bison bison
ATAGTAAAGTAATGCTCAAAATTCTCCAAGCCAGGCTTCAGCAATATGTGAACCATGAACTTCCAGGTGTACAAGCTGGTTTTAGAAAAGGCAGAGGAACCAGAGACCAAATTGCCAACATCCGCTGGATCATGGAAAAAGCAAGAGAGTTCCAGAAAAACATCTATTTCTGCTTTATTGACTATGCCAAAGCCTTTGACTGTGTGGATCACAATAAACTGTGGAAAATTCTGAAAGAGATGGGAGTACCAGACCACCTGATCTGCCTCTTGAGAAACCTGTATGCAGGTCAGGAAGCAACAGTTAGAACTGGACATGGAACAACAGACTGGTTCCAAATAGGAAAAGGAGTCCGTCAAGGCTGTATATTGTCACCCTGCTTATTTAACTTCTTGCAGAATACATCATGAGAAATGCTGGACTGGAAGAAGCACAAGCTGGAATCAAGATTGCTGGGAGAAATATCAATCACCTCAGATATGCAGATGACACCACCCTTATGGCAGAAAGTGAAGAGGAACTAAAAAGCCTCTTGATGAAAATGAAAGAGAGTGAAAAAGTTGGCTTAAAACTCAACATTCAGAAAATGAAGATCATGGCATCTGGTCCCATCACTTTATGGCAAATAGATGAGGAAACAGTGGAAACAATGTCTGACTATTTTTCTGGGCTCCAAAATCACTGCAGATGGTGCCTGCAGCCATGAAATTAAAAGCCGATTACTCCTTGAGAGGAAAGTTATGACCAACCTAGACAGCATATTGAAAAGCAGAGACATTACTTTGTCAACAAAGGTCCATCTAGTCAAGGCTATGGTTTTTCCAGTGGTCATGTATGGATGTAAGAGTTGGACTATAAAGAAAGCTGAGTGCAAAAGAATTGATGCTTTTGACCTGTGGTGATGGAGAAGACTCTTGAGAGTCCCTTGGACTGCAAGGAGATCCAATCAGTCCATCCTAAAGGAAATAAGTCCTAGGTGTTCATTGGAAGGACTGATGTTGAAGCTGAAACTTCAATACTTTGGCCACCTGATGTGAAGAGCTGACTCATTGGAAAAGACCCTGATGCTGGGAAAGATTGAGGGCAGGAGAAGAAGGGGACAACAGAGGTTTTGATGGGTGGATGGCCTCACCAACTCAGTGGACATGAGTTTGGGTCGACTCTGGGTGTTGGTGACAGACAGGGAGGCCTGGCGTGCTGCGGTTCATGGGGTCGCAAAAAGTCAGACATGACTGAGTCACTGAACTGAACTGAACTTAGATCACAAAATGCCTTAGGCTAGAAATGGCTTCCCTTTGTCAAACAAGCCTGGTTCTCTTTCTCCAGGTACCCACCCCTACCCTAGCTCTTTGCACTTACTGCTCTGCTTCCATTACTCTTGACTGGTCTCACAACTCAGTACTTCCTTAGTAAATCCCTCACACATAAATCTGCATCCTAGAGAGTAGTTTTTGGAGAATCTGACTTTACATGAGTGTCTACTAAGTGGGGAATATGAAATATGTAAAATGCAGTAACAATTTTCAAGGCATTTTCAACAAAGTTGAACTTAATTTGAAGCTGTGTACGTATTTCTCATTGGAAGATAAACCTCCAATGGGCTTAGAAACAGCATGATTACATAGACATTCTTGGAATCTTGAGGACAATCCTTCTGTTTTTATAAAAATTGCCTGCTTTTTGCATAGCAGTTGGTTTGACTATTTGGCCTTACTTCACTAAGTTAAACAAAAACAAGAATTATCAAATGTTTAGATTTACTGGAGCCTTTGGCTCAAGTGTCTTGAGTCATTCCTGACAAGCTCACAAGCAGACCTGTAGCTGTATTAAGGCCATAACCTTTGTGGTGGTAAGGTGGGTTTCCCTAGTTTTATTTTCAATCTAACAACACAAGCAGTGCTGGCCACATCAATTAAAACAAGTAGAGAGTCAGCCTTCAAAATGACCACAGTCCAGATGGCAGCATGGAAGCTATCAGAGTCATTTAATCTTCCAGAAGATTTATCACTGTTGTAACCCAACTTTTTCATGTGGGTTTCTGACAATCTGACTGTGGACACACAACTGTCCACTTGGGTATAGCATTCATGGGTATAGCACAGCATATGAACACAGATTTGTGCCTGAACAGGTCCCTTGAGTCAGAATGGCTGCCAGAAGCATGCAGCCTCCGCCGACAGGCTTTATGAAGATGGTCGTGTTGGTGACAAGGGTGTTCAGAGTTCTTGGTGTTACTTCACACCCACTGCTAGCTCTCACTCTTACCTCTTCTCATGTTCTCATTCTTAGCTTCTGCCAAACAAATATATCAGCTATATATTCTCCTTTCTTCTGGTTCTGCCCAGATACTTTCCCTTGCTCTATTCAAAAAGCCTCAGTTTCCCCCCTCAAAAGTTGTTCCTCAAGAATTATCATTTCCCCACTCTGCCAACATCCTACCCAAGAAATCAAAGCTGCTGTGTCCCACATTGTTGCACTGAAAACCTGGAAAGGAGGGTCTGAATGGGTCGCCTGACTCCCTGGCCGGAGGGCAGGGCCCCCATGTCTTCACACTCAAATCTTGTTTTAGTGAAGATGCTCAGTTATGTCTGACTCTTTGCGACCCCATGGACTGTAGCCTACCAAGCTCCTCTGTCCATGGGATTTTCCAGGCAATACTACTAGAGTAGATTGCCATTTCCTTCTCCAGGGGATCTTCCTGACCCAGGGATCGAACCTGGGACTCCCGCATTGTAGACAGACGCTTTACCGTCTGAGCCACCACGGAAGTCCCAAATCTTGTTTTAGACACCCTGAAATCAGGTTTAAGAGCTCATTCTCTATGGTCACGAAAGTTTACAAAATGCTACAGAGAGTTGAATTTAGATGAGACAGCCATTTATTTTTGATACAATGTATTTTTAGCTGAAGGGGGTTTTCAGAGGAAAGCCATATCTTTTACAGGGTATCATGCTTGTCAAAAGCAATTGAATACTACACAGAGCTCTCAAAGAAAGGTTCAAGTGTAATCTGGATATGGTTTGGCTATCTGAAAAAACATAAATTTGACCAAACCTTCTTGTATATGAAATATAACCTAAAACATATTACTTCTGAAAAAAAAAGTGAAGCTATTCAAATGCTTTGATTTAAAATTGCTTCCAGCAGCCATTGACTTAGAAATGTCATTTGCCATGTAATGATTTTGCAGCCTACAGAGCATGGACTTATCAATTTAAAAGGAGACTTTAATGATCTTACATAAGCCAAAAAGGCTTCATTTAAAATTTATGTGAAAGATATATCAATTGTTGGCCCAAGAACATCTTGTTTCAGACAGACACCTGTCATTTAAATTACTGGGTGTAAGAGAATACATGACATTTAAGAGAATACATACTAGACCAAGGTTATAGCAATCAAGTATCAACTTGTCTCTATAGTAAAGATAATGCAAAACCATGGCACGTATTGTTTGTTCCTATGACACATTTGCTCTCAGACCCATTCACACCATAAGTCAGTCCAAGTCAAAATTATTAGTCTCATCACCTATTGCTGCATAACTAACTCTCCCAAGTTTAGTGACGTAAAACAGCAACTATCAGACTGTGGGTCAAGAATCTGGAAAGGGCACAGTAGAACTGGCTTGTCTCTACTCTTATGTGTGTGGCCTCACCTGAAAAGGTTGGATAGCTGAGCCTGGAGGATTCACTCCCAACATGGCTTCTTCACTCACATATCTGGCTCCTGGGCTGGGCTGCTCCAAGCTGGGCTCAGTGGGGATTTTAACCAGAGCACCTATATGTGGTCTCTCTGTGTGCCTTGGGCTTCTCATAGTGTGGCTGATAGGATACAAGAGGGAACATTCCAAGAACAAGGGTTCCAAGAGAACCAGATGGAAGCTGTCTGGCCTCTCTTCTGACCTTCTTGGAAGCTACGCAGCATCACTTCTGCCACACTCATGGTTTAAAGCACTCATGAGCCCACACAGATTCCACGGGAGGGGACAATGAGAGGAGGGTCCAAGGGTATGTGGTCATTTTTTAAAATCGCCACTGTTATGGTTTTGGCAAGATGGAAAAAATATAAGCTTGGCTTTGAGTCCTGATTCCTTCATTTCTAAATGGGTGACCTTAGGCTCTTTTTTCTTTCTTTACTTTTCAAACTTAGATCATGATCAATCTTAAGGTTGCCACAGCATACAAATCCACGTTGGAGTGCATAGGTGTTCATGAACGATTGGCTGGTTTTAAGCCTCTTTTTTTTCTTAACCACATTTACCTCCTTTCTCAGGCAGGAGCATCCTCAATCTCCCTCCCATAATTCCATCAAAACTGTTCTTGAAGCCATTATCCAGAAAGTAGAATCTCCTGGTTGCCCTTCAGTGGCTGAGGAAGGACATGGTGACATGCTCACAGAAGTTACACCTTGCAGAGGTCACCTACTCTACTACTCAACCATGCCTAAGTGCCCACCTGTGTCCTGGGTTTGGTTAGAATTTCAAATCTTCCCTCTTGTGACTCCTGTAGGAGCCACTGAAAGACTTTCAGCTCTCAGGAATTTCCTTTTCCTTTTTTTCCCCTCTAACTTTAAACATTTTATTTCATATTGGAGTACAGCCAATTAACAATATTGTGGTAGTTTCAGGTCAACAGCGAAGGGACTCAGCCATCATATACATGTATCCATTCTCCCCCAAATAAAATGAAATGGAATTCCAGATCAGAGACCCACAGGACAGAATCTTTCTGAAGTATGCTCTATTCTTTCTACTTCCTATGCCTGCCTGGTGTCGAATCAGTTGAGGGAGAGGTGAACTGAGAAGGCTATTGTTTGTCAGTCGCAAAGTTGTGTCTGACTCTTTTTGACCCCATGAACTGCAGCACGCCAGGCTTCCCTGTCCTTCACTGTCTCCCAGAGTTTCCTCAAACTCATGTCCATTGAGTCTATGATGCCATCCAACCATCTCATGCTCTGTCTCCCCCTTCTTTTGCCCTCAATCTTTCCCAGCATCAGAGTCTTTGCCAATGAGTTGGCTCTTTCTCGGCTCTTTGCCTCAGATGGCCATAGTATTGGAGTTCAACTTCAGCATTGGTCTTTCCAATGAATATTCAGGGTTGATTTCCTTTAGGGTTGACTGGTCTGATCTCCTTGCTTTTAAAGTACACTTCCAGCCTGGCTTCACCTTCTGCGCAGGTTCTTTACCCACGCTTGTTACTCACATCTGCTCCAGCATCCAGAGCAGGTTCACTCATCCTCAGAGCTGAAGAACACACGTGAGGGGTGGTGAGGACAATATTGTATCCAACTATGATGAAAGAATACCGCACTGAGTTATTTCTTCATTGTCATTGTTACAATTCTTTAGCAACCTCGCTGGCCTCCCTCTTGTCATTCCTGGTTTTCCCAGGCTCCTCCACAGGAGTCAGAGCTCTTTCTAGCACCATGTCAGGCCACATACTTACTTACTTAGAACCCACGATTCATTCCTATTGCACTTGGAGTAAAATCTAAGCTCCTTGAAACGTCTTACAAGGCCAAGCATGATCAGTCATAAATATTTCTCAGATCTCATTTCCTACCTTAGAGCCAACCAGGCCTGCTCTTGTCCAGATCCTGAGCTTAGAAGGGCCTTGCACTTGGTTCAGTGCTCTACTGATGCTGTTTTGAAGGTTTTAATAAGTTTTGAACCAAAGGCTTTGCACTTTCATTTTGCACTGGGCCCTGCTATCATGTGGCAGGCTCCGACTCCAGCCATACAAGCCTCCTCCTGTCTTCAAACTGGCCTGACACGCAGCCACTCCTGCCTCAGGAATTGGCCAGTGGCTGCTCCTTCCTTCTTCTGAGAAAGCTCACTTGTGAGAGGTTTACTTGGCTGCTCCTTCTCTTGAGTCTCCCCAGCAGAGAAGCCTTCTCTGATCATCACATCTTCAGTGTCACCTCTCCCCAGACACCAAAGCATTCCTTCAGAGTCTGCATCTCTGTCCAGTGTTATGCTGTAGATTTACTTGAGTGCAACTGGTTCTTGTCCCTGTAGAAGTTCTTCCCAGGAATGGGACATTATCTGGGTTGGTAATTTCTTTATCTCTGGGACCTAACACACTTCCTGGCACATAGATATATCTCAGTTCATTTCTGTTGAGTTAACATGTTCCTCAGTAATACAATGAAAGTTGCCTACCTCACTAGCACATCTTAATCCTATGAACTTGGTTGTGAGAAGAGTTTAGACAACACATTTAGAGATGTGCTGCTTTGCTTTAATTGTGGTCCCCTGGCTTTTCTCAGACTGCCACATATTCCCATTCATCTTCATCTGCCTTTCTCCCTCTTTCTTTTCCCTTTCTCTGATTTTCAGTGACTCTAGTTCTAAGCTTGAAACATCCAAGGTATGCAAAGTTGAAATTAATTTTCTGACTTCAGAGAGAGAAATAAGATAAGTCTGAGGAAGCATCAAGATAATCCCCCAATTCACCCTGAACTGGACAATCTCAGCTGGGGGAAATGCAACTGCCTTGGGTCCTGACTGCTGGCCCATGGCCTGGCCACAACTCACACAGCAGCATGGACCTCAGAGCCCAGAGGTGCCTTTGATATCAGCTAGCCCAAATCATTAACATTTTGTGCTCCTTCTGGGTGGAATGAATGTCTCAGGTTAGCGGCTAAAAAATGAAGAGAGGAGGGCAAGGGAGGAGCTGTAAGAGGTATACTCAATTTTTTCTGGCTCGTGAGAAGGAATTGATTTCTTGAGACTACAAGACTAGTTACATGTTTTCTGACTTTCTCTTTGATATTAAATGTCTTTTAATTGAAGGAATGATTGTTGACATGAAAATTTCCAATGTAGTCTGGTATTACTGTCATTCTCCTTGTTCATTTTCAATGAAGTTTTCTACTATTGCTCACTTCCCAGTTTTTAGTCAACACCTATGCTCTCTCTAGATGTGAGTTACCAGTGGTCCTGTGTACCGAGAAGGCAGCAGATGGCAGGTGCCAGGTTATCAGGCTGCACACTGAAGCCTCCAGCAAGGTAAGATGTTCAAAGGTAAGAATGTTCAAAGCCAGGTATTTTAGAATCGGGGTACTTTGGCAGAGTTCTGGCAACATCTCATCTTTTGTTTTCTTGTCCATTTTGTACCTCAGGGGAACAGAAATGTATTAATTATAATCTCAGGTTCTTGATGTACTCTCATCGTTGGTCTACACCCGATCCTCTATGGTTTTCATGTGGATTTTTTGGTTTTAATAATTTTATCCAATTCCCATGAACTCACCACCTGACTCAGAAACTAGAACACTGACAACACCCTAGGCGTCCAGGTGGTCCTGCCCTTCCTGGCCCCTTGCCTTCCCAAACCCCAAACCTTCAGTAGCTACTCATTGCCCTAAGTCTTGTGTTGTGTCCTCCCTTTGTTTTTAAACACATTTCTTTTTTGAAATGTATGACATTCCTATATGTGTTGTCAAAAGCACAACTTGTTTAGGTTTTTCTTAGTGGTGCACAAAAGTATCATATTGTAAGTAATGTTTGGAGACTTGAACTTACACCAGACCAGATCCTTCTGTACTAGGTTGAGTGGACAGAGCTCTCAACCAGTAGTTGTTTATGGCCCTAAAATGACCTGCTGAGGTGGCGAGGACTGCGGGGGCCCTCATCCCTCCGTGGAGCGGGGCTGACAGCACCAGAACACTCGAGCCTCTTCCTGGGTTTGCCTTTCGTCCAATAGCCCACCTGTGTTCAGGGCAGGGATTCCAGCCACCCACTTTGTGAGGCTGCTGGATCCCCCACCTGTGCAAACACAGAGCTTCCTGTCACCACGTGGTCAGAGCTGTGCAAGGCTGCGGATGCGGAGTTTTGAGTTTTTAATTTCCTAATGAGAACCACTGTAGACCTGGAAAACAGCTGTTATCCCAGGGGCCACGGCACAAAGTAATTCAATTGTGCCTTTATGATTTCTGTCTTGTCCTTCGCAATTTCCCACAAACCTGAAACATGTTTCGCTACTCACTTTCCATGTCAGGGCGATCACAGACTGGGCCTTTGGGGAGACGCTGCAGCATGGAATGGTTTTTTACTCCACAAATTTCAATTGGAAAGAAGAGGATATTGAGTGACTCACAAAATCATGGTACAACATAAAGATACTGAGGTTGCAAGGATAACCTAGTCCTAAGTAGGGTCCCCTGCATGTCCTCTTATCACTGCTATGATGAACCATTATTAAAAACAGGAGGCTGATGTGTCATAGTAGAAAGAACATGGACTTGGACATCAGAAAAAATATTAATTCAAATCCCACCTGAGTCATTTGCTTGTTGTGTGACCTTGAACCTCTTAGTTAGTTTCCTGATCTCAGTTACTTCCCTACTCCACAGGGTGTCGTGAAGCTTACCTGAGATAAGGCGTGGAGCTCACAAAGCCTGTGACATAGATTGCAAGGTGCTTAATAACTGGTAGCTTTAGGCCAGGCTCTCATTTCCTCACCCTGAGTCTGCCGCAGCCCCTAGCTCCCAAGCCTCATTTCTTCTCCATTCTGATCAGTCATACTTCATGGTCAGATGAATTATCCCAAAGCAGTGCATGTATATATCACATTTTCTCCCCTCCCCTAATCAAACCCACACCCCTAAATAACAACAGAAACTTCTGTGGTTTCCCAATGCCTTCAAGATGTTCAAATGCCTTCAGTTGGCATTTCACCTCAAACACACAGTTTAGAATGAATATACATACCCCATTCGCAGTTGTCTTTTATTATTCCATACCTGAATCCTGTGTTCTAAGCAATTTGTTGCTCTCTGAACATGCCAGATACATGGCAGGCCCATCTCTAGCTCTGTACCCCATATTCATACTCTCCCCGTTACACAGATGGCTTGCATCCTCCTTCTTATTGGTATACACTCTGTCCTTTCTTGGAGGTATGAATAAAGTCCCCACCTCTGTACTTCCCCTCCTTCTCTTCTTGTTGGCTATTTAATGCATTTCACATTGCTTTGTCATTAGTCATCTGTGTACATGGCAGCCAGCACTTGGCTTTTGTCCTACAGAAGATGTTCAAAATGTGTGGTGATGATTGCAAATATAGAAGCTCGCATTTCAAAGATATATCCAGTTAGAAATGCCTTCTTAAATTCACCTGAAATTCAACTCAAAATAATTTCCTCCCAAACTTTTCCAAAATTTTTATTAATAGCCAGATGAAAATTTTCAGGCATTGAGTCTGTGTATTGCTTTTTTGTGTATTCGTATTTTTATTGTTAGTGTGTGTTTGTGTAGGCATGTGCATACATTTGAGTGGTTTAGCTTCACTTCAGACACTAGTGGGAAATAGTCACTTCATTCCCTTCTCTATGGCTGCTCTCAGTTGATAAGCTTTTATCAGATCACACTGGTTATTGAAACATCCAAAATCATACTGGAGTTTGGGAAAGATAACTGAAATAAGAATGAACCTGACAATTGTTGACCATGTCTGCCCTTTAACTTTTCTCCCAGCCTTCCTGCATGGTTTAATCTTGTAATAAAATATACCAAGGTGAGCTGTCTTCCTAGAATTCCCTGAGAGTTGTAGGGGGTTGGGTGGGTATGGCATGGGGGGTATCTGGCTCTGTTGGCAGTTAAACAGACATTGAGGAAGGGGAAGTTGTTTAAGCTCTAAACTTGGCTGTTCAGATTCCAGGCATTCTCAGTAAGAGTTATACCTAAACTTGAACTTGGACAAAGACCAAAAGATTATGTATTAATACTATACCCCAAATATTTGAGAATTCTGTCAAATTTAAGGTTGGCCAATATCCATGTGCAGAATGGTTTAAAATGATTAAAGAGTGGTATCTTGAGTTAAAGGGTTTTGGTTTTGTTTTGTTTTGTTTTGTTTTTTGTAGGAAGCTGTTAATTGGCATTCATTTTTTTCTGCCTAATGCAGGAAGAGTTTCAGATCTGAACTCCAAGAAAGAAGACATTGATCCAGCTGAGAGACTTGCAATCTCTTCGTTGCGCAGAAAATTGGTAAATGTTCTCAGGAGAAAGCTTCCAACAAGAACACTTACATGGGGGGCCTTCTTCTAAGGAAACTTGCTGTGTCACATAGCTAGCAGCCCTTGCAGGGGATTAAGACTTGCTTAGCAATCCAAAGTTACAAAACCGGCCCCAAAGTACGATTAAAGATGGCAGGTCAAACACACACATCAGACTTAGTAAACAATAAGTCCAGATGGAGCTAGTCAGAAAGCTCCAGGAATATTTCTTCAAATAAATGAAACTGATTGCATCCCAATTACTTTTGAATGTATTTAGAGGAGATCATGCAACAGTGTTTAGGTTTGAATTAATGATAAGTCAATAGGAAGCTAAGAAAATTAAAAAAAATTAACTATCATCTCCAGGGAAAAACAAAATGTTACCAAAGAAAGGATAAAGCATGCATAGTGCAGTGCAGAGGTCAGTTTTATATACCATTTGCGTTTGGATTGCAAGGAGATCAAACCAGTCAATCCTAAAGGAAATCAGACCTGAATATTCATTGGAAGGACTGATGCCAAAGCTGAAACTCCAACACTTTGGCAACCTAATGTGAAGAACTGACTCACTTGAAAAGACCCTAATGTTGGGAAAGATTGAAGGCAGGAGGAGGAGGGGACAACAGAGGATGAGATGGTTTGATGGCATCATTGACTCGATGGACACGAGTTTGAGCAAGCTCTGGGAGTTGGTGATGGACAGGGAAGCCTGGAGTGCTACAGTCCATGGGGTCACAAAGAGTCGGACATGACTGAGTGACTGAAATGAACTGAGCTGAAATATCTTATCTATCCAAAATGACAACATAACCATTATATCCTTGGAAGATGGAAGAGTGGATATCAAGTGTGCACTTGGTATTGTGAGGGTGGGGGAGAAGGAGAAAAAGAGTAGAATATTCATCTTCCAGACTGGAAACTCAATTAATAATGCCCAGGGATGAAATATCAGAAGTATGTTAAACATGCTGTAGTTGCTTCTGGAAAAAAGAAAAGCAAATGGGCAAGATTGTCCTTTAAAAAAATATCTATTTGGATGAACATGCAGGATAGGTTGCTTTAACAAGAAGACCTCAAAATACAGAGGCTTAATTAAATAAGATAGGTATATGTGCCTTTTTTGATATGGTCCAGAGAGAAACAATCTGGGTTGGAAGGTTGGCTTTATAACCCTCAAAGTCTAGCTTTCATCTCTGGGAGAAAGGCAGTCATTCGAGTTTTTGTCATCCCAGCCAGTGGGAAGGGGGAATATTTCAAGGGAATTCATGTACATACCCTGGAGGAACAGGCCCAGAAACAGCACACAGCTATTGACCAGATGGTGGGCACATAGCCTGACCAAGCTGCAGGGAAGGCCGTTGTCATATGCTCAGCAAAAACTTAGAAGTTCTATTATTAAAGAAGGTGAGAACTGATGTCAGTGCTCTACCAGTTCAGCTCAGTTCAGTTCAGTCACTCAGTTGTGTTCGACTCTTTGCGACACCATGAATTGCAGCATGCCAGGCCTCCCTGTCCATCACCAACTCCCAGAGTTCGCCCAAACTCATGTCCATCGAGTTGGTGATGCCATCCAACCATCTCATCTTCTGTCGTCCCCTTCTCCTCCTGCCCCCAATCCCTCCCAGCATCAGGGTCTTTTCCAATGAGTCAACTCTTCGCATGAGGTGGCCAAAGTACTGGAGTTTCAACTTCAGCATCAGTCCTTCCAATGAACACCCAGGACTGATCTCCTTTAGAATGGACTGGTTGGATCTCCTTGCAGTCCAAGGGACTCGCAAGAGTCTTCTCCAACACCACAGTTCAAAAGCATCAATTCTTCGGCACTCAGCTTTCTTCACAGTCCAACTCTCACATCCATACATGACCCCAGGAAAAACTATAGCCTTGACTAGATGGACCTTTGTTGGCAAAATAATGTCTCTGCTTTTCAATATGCTATCTAGGTTGGTCATAACTTTCCTTCCAAGGAGTAAGCGTATTTTAGTTTCATGGCTGCAGTCACCATCTGCAGTGATTTTGGAGCCCAGAAAAATAAAGTCTGACACTGTTTCCACTGTTTCCCCATCTATTTCCCATGAAGTGATGGGACCAGATGCCATGATCTTCGTTTTCTGAATGTTGAGTTTTAAGCCAACGTTTTCACTCTCCTCTTTCACTTTCATCATGAGGCTTTTTAGTTCCTCTTCACTTTCTGCCATAAGGGTGGTGTCATCTGCATACCTGAGGTTATTGATATTTCTCACGGCAATCTTGATTCCAGCTTGTGCTTCTTCCAGTCCAGCATTTCTCATGATGTATTCTGCATAGAAGTTAAATAAGCAGGGTGACAATATACAGCCTTGACGAACTCCTTTTCCTATTGGGAACCAGTCTGTTGTTTCATGTCCAGTTCTAACTGTTGCTTCCTGACCTGCATATAGGTTTCTCAAGAGGAAGGTCAGGTGGTCTGGTATTCCCATCTCTTTCAGAATTTTCCACAGTTTATTGTGATCCACACAGTCAAAGGCTTTGGTATAGTCAATAAAACAGAAATAGATGTTTTTCTGGGACTCTCTTGCTTTTTCCATGATTCAGCTCTACCAGCACCTCTGTCAAATAAGCTTTGTAGAACTTTTGATTCTTTCAGCCAGGCACACGCATAACTTTCATACAAGTAAAAACTAAATTTAAGACAGTGCTTAAAGATCATCTTTTGAACAATTGAATTAGTGACTGAAAGCTAGAAACTGGGGTCCTGAGGCAGAATGGAGCCTCCTTCCTCCCCCAGAATAGACCATGCAGATGGTGTGGAGCCCAAGGATTTTAGGCCTGTTTAACATTATACTTTAGGTCCCTCCACTTCAGGATGCTTACAGCTCCTTTCTTGGTACAAATATATGCTACACATGCTGCAAAGATGCACGGGCACCTTGCAAGCCTGTGATTTAAGAGTAAATTGTTTCAAAAGAGCAAGACTCTGAAATGAAGAGTAGTGTGTAGGAGGTTTATTGGGGAGTGGTCTTGGGATTACTGTGGGCAAAGACGGGGAAGCAGGATTGGGTAGGCAGACAAGTTGGGAGTTCTGGATCTGGGACTCATCATCACAAGCATCTGAGGCAAGGGGGCCAGCCCTTCACGACCTATTATTGATCAGTCTTCAGATACAAATTGCCCCAGGAACTTGTAACCTTGGGAAGTAATCTTGGATGAAGGAGCTGTCTTCAGCCTAGGCGATTCCCAGGGAAGTGGGGTGGGAGTGGAGGTGTTGCTGAAAGGCCTGCTTCCAGCAGAACTCCCAGCAACTCAGGGAACAAGTCTTTTATTGCTAAAGGGGGATCTTAACAATGTATCAACACATCTGCTACATATGGATCCAAGTAGCTTGTCTCTGGATCCCTGTGAAATCAATCATTTGGATTTGGATTCCAGCAGTGGTGTTTTTGTATTTCTTTATAGTAGAAATTCAATGGTATCAGTCTCATTAGGATGACAGAGGGGTTGGGAAGTGCTAGAGATGTGCATGAAGGCTGCACATGAATAGATAGCAAGCATGCTATTTGACTTAGGTTATATTTTTCCTGGAGGTTGCTTTAGGACAGCTGTTAGGGATTAAAGGGAGGGAGTACCCAGAATACAGGCAAACCAGATGATATCTATGTTTATACTTAACTTTCATCTATGCCTTAGGGTGATTTGTCAACAGTTGCTGATTAACATATAAAGAACTCTTATCAAGAATTTAGGCTTCAGAAGAGCCCAAGGCAAGGGCTTCAAATCATATCTCCATCTGCCTCAGAGAGTTTATTATTTATCATGGGGAGTGTTAGAAGTAAATTTTCACTGGAGAAATGAGTAGTGTTAAGGCATGTTGCCCTCCAAGACTATTTCCCAGTCCTATGTAAGTTCTGGCAGCTCTATTGTGGGGTTAATGGCGACCTCCTACAAGAGGACTTATACCATACCCACACCCAGAGCCCCTGTCCCTGTGGCAGACCACTGCCGACCCGTACCTCCACAGGAAACATTATCAGTATAAGACACTATCAATGGGAGAAAAATCAATAACCTCAGATATACAGATGACACCACCTTTAATGGCAGAAAGTGAAGAGGAACTAAAGAGCCTCTTGGTGAAAGCGAAACAGGAGAGTGAAAAAGTTGGCTTAAAGCTCAACAGTCAGAAAATGAAGATCATGGCATCTGGTCCCATCACTTCATAGCAAATAGGTGGAGAAACAGTGGAAACATTGTCAGATTTTATTTTTGGGGGCTCCAAAATCACTGCAGATGGTGACTGCAGCCATGAAATTAAAAGACGCTTACTCTTTGGAAGAAAAGTTATAACCAATCTAGACAGCATGTTAAAAAGCAGAGACATTACTTTGCCAACAAAGGTCTGTCTAGTCAAGGCTATGGTTTTTCCAGTAGAAGAATTGATGCTTTTGAAGTGTGGTGTTGGAGAAGACTCTTGAGAGTCCCTTGGACTGCAAGAAGATCAAACCAGTCCATCCTAAAGGAAATCAACCCTGAATGTTCATTGGAAGGACTGATGTTGAAGCTGAAACTCCAATACTTTGGCCACCTGATGTGAAGAGCTGACTCATTTGAAAAGACCCTGATGCTGGGAAAGATTGAAGGTGGGAGGAGAAGGGGACGACAGAGGATGAGATGGTTGGATGTCATCACCAACTCAAAGGACATGAGTTTGAGTAAACTCCGGGAGTTGGTATTGGACAGGGAGGCCTGGCGTGATGCAGTGCATGGGATGGTATTGGACAGGGAGGCCTGGCATGGTGCAGTGCATGGGGTCGGACACGACTGGGTGACTGAACTGAACTGATGTGGCAGAATTTGATCTTAGATGTGCTTTTGAAATTGTTTTCCTCAAACTGGGACTTGAACCCACATGCCTGGGACTTGAACCCAGCCAAAACCCACAGTCTTCCAACTGAGATCACAGACCTGGTTTCAGGTGTAATGAAGCTCAGGTTTTTGATGTCTCATCACAGAAAGAATTCAGTGAGAGACAAAGTGGTAGGTAAGAAGTGAATTTATTCAGAGAGAAATACACTCCACAGAGTGTGGGCCATCACAGAGGATGAGTGCAGCCTAGAAAGGTGGCATGGTTAGATTTTGTGTGAGTCTTGCCTGACTCTTTGTGACTCTATGGGCTGTATGTAGCCCACCAGGCTCTTCTGCCCTTGGAATCCTCCAGGCAAGAATACTGGAGTGGGTTGCCATTTCCTTCTCCAGGGGATCTTCCCCACCCAGGGATTGAACCTAGGTCTCCTGCATTGCAGGCAGATTCTTTATCATCTGAGTTACCAGGGTAGCCATTTTATGGACTGGGTAATTTCATAGGTTAATGAGTGGGAGGATTATTCCAACAATTTTGGGGAGAGGGTGGAGATGTCCAAGAATTGGGCCATCACCCACTTTTTGGTCTTTTAACAGTTGGCCTTAAAACTGTCATGGTGCCTCTGGGTATGTCATTTTGCTTTCGGATTGAGGATCAAGGTCTAGTTAAGTTGACTTGTCTGCCATCTTTGACCCATTTCATTCTAATCCATTTATGTTGTGTCCTTGGGCTTGTCATTCTTTCAAAAATTGTGCCCTGGCCTTTTCTCGCCTGTTGTTGTTGTTGTTGTTCAGTTGCTCAGTCATGTCTGACTCTTTGTGACCCCATTGACTGCACCACACCAGGCCTCCCTATCCCTCACCATCTC
Organism: Bison bison bison; assembly: GCF_000754665.1. Taxonomy (NCBI): domain Eukaryota; kingdom Metazoa; phylum Chordata; class Mammalia; order Artiodactyla; family Bovidae; genus Bison; species Bison bison. Next base: position 4,815,469 of record NW_011494629.1, read on the forward strand.
CTGGAGCTTGTTCCAACTCACGTTCATTGAGTCAGTGATGCCATCCAACCATCTCATCCTCTGTCATCCCCTTCTCCTCCTGCCTTCAATCTTTCCCAGCATCGGGGTCTTTTCTAATGAGTCAATGCTTTGCACCAAGTGGCCAAAGTATTGGACTTCAGCCTCAGCATCAGTCCCTCCAATGAATATTCAGGGTTGATTTCCTTTAGGATAGACTTGTTTGATCTCCTTGCAGTCCAAGTGACTCTCAAGAGTCTTCTTCAACACCACAGTTCAAAAGCATCCTGGTGGTGAGTTGGATAAGGGAGAGGACATAGACCTATAACTACTAGAAGCTACCAGTATTTTTCAAAGGAACCTCATAACTGTGAACAGCCAAATTAGCCTAAAGGCTAAGAAAGTGAATGATGCCTCTTCGTTCCAACAATTAACTGTTAAATAATCATAACCTGAGATAAATGTGATTAACAACACATTAGTGCAATGATTGATCATAAAAATAAGCTATCCTGCCTTAGAAATTCAGTGCGTGGTATATGATGTGAACCTGAATTGACTATTTCAGATATTCATTTGGCATTTACATTGTCTCCTCTGTTAGATTTGGCCTTGGGCAGACTCATATATGGCTCGGGCTCTACAGTAAAGTCTTTCATGTGCCTGATAGCATGGCTGTGGAAAGGCCTCCTGGGTGTGAAAAGCCAGAGGATTATAATGGGAGAATACCACAGAAAAGTAAATCTAAAGTCTTGTTTTGGTTGATGTGGTCTGGAGGAGGGATGCTTGGCAGTGCAGTTAGACAAAAATCACATCATCTAAATACTGAATACGGGAGTATTAAAAGGAGACAAGAACCACTGTCAATGTGAAAAGAATCTGCAACTCCTGAAACTCCTTCACACAAACCCTGCTACTCAGACAAGGCTCTCCTCATCTTAAACCCTCAAGGACCTGCCCACAGATTTATATCTTGGCTCATGAATCTTTGATTGCCTTTCTCTATTCACAATCCCTCCTTACCCTTCAACAATCCTTTCCTCATATATGAAGATGCCTCCCCAGCTCTGTTGGCCAACATTGACCCCTTGGCTCAAATTCCCTTAACTTTGTCACTAATATATTTCCTGCTTTGTCTTCTTGAGATCCTAAAGTGAAAAGTGAAAGTGTTAGTCTCCATTTGTGTCTGACTCTTTGTGACTCCGTGGACTATAGCCCACCAGGTTCCTCTGTCCATGGAACTTTCCAGGCAGGAATATGGCTATTCACTGGAGTATTCCCTTCACAGGGAATATTCCTAACCCAGGGATCAAACCTAGGTCTCCTGCATTGCAGGCAGATTCTTTACCATCCAAGCCCCAGGGAAGCCCCTTTTGAGAGTCTAAGTCCCAGGAAATTTTACTATGAAGAAGTTTGTGGCCTTTGCCTCATCTGTCTAAGGCATCTCTGTAATGCCTAATGCAGAGCTGAGAACTCAAAAGTTCCTCAATTAATATGCTTGTTAAGTCCATGGGTTATATCAATAACCTCAGATATGCAGATGATACCACCCTAATGGCAGAAAGCAAAGAAAAACCAAAGAGCCTCTTGATGAAAGTGAAAGAGGAGAGTGAAAAATTTGGCTTAAAACTCAACATTCAAAAAACAAAGATCAGGGCATCCGGTCCCATCACTTCATGGCAAATAGACAGGGGAACAATGGAAACAGTGACAGACTTTATTTTCTTGGGGTCCAAAATCACTGCAGATGGTGACTGCAGCCATGAAATTAAAAGATGCTTGCTCCTTGAAAGAAAAGTTATGACCAATCTAAACAGCATATTAAGAAGCAGAGACATTCCTTTGCCAACAAAGGTCCGTCTATGATTTTTCTAGTAGTGACGTATGGATGTGAGAGTTGGACTATAAAGAAAGCTGAGCACCTAAGAATTGATACTTTTGAACTGTGGTGTTGGAGAAGACTCTTGAGAGTCCCTTGGACTGCAAGGAGATCAAATCAGTCCATCCTAAAGGAAATCAACCCTGAATATTCATTGGAAGGACTGATGCTGAAGCTGAAACTCTAATACTTTGGCCACCTGATGTGAAGAACTGACTCATTGGAAAAGACCCTGATGCTGGGAAAGATTCAGGGCAAGAGGAGAAGGGGACAGACAACAGAAGGTAAGATGGTTGCATGGTATCACCGACTTGATGGACGTGAGTTTGAGCAACCTCCAGGAGGTGGTGATGGACAGGGAAGCCTGGCATGGTGCAGTTCATGGGGTCGCAAAGAGTCGGAGACAACTGAGTGACTGAACCGAACTAAACTGAAGTCCAAGCAAGTGTAAACTCAAAACACTTGAGGATAAGCAAGTGTTATCTCCAGGCTAAGGTAAACTGGAGAAGGCATTCAAATTCAAATGATTTTTTTAAAGAAACTGTGCTAGAAAACAATACTGTGGTTGATTTGCATGCATCAGGTCTGCAATTCCTGGTCTCTAAGTGATTAGCAAGTAATTTCTGCTTACTTACATTGGGAAAGCAAATTGGTAACTGGAATAGCAGAGAAGCGTTATTTGCTCCATTCTAGACTTCTCCTCTAAATTTAGGTCTGCTCCTGGACAAAGAGATTATCCCCAGACTGTGCAAATGCATCCACCATAAAGGACCCGTTATGCTCAGAGAAATAGTATCTTCAGGTTTCATCTTGACCCTGAGCCCAGCTCCTTTCCCTCTAGAATCCATGCCAGGCCCTGCTAGGATGTGGTCTGCCATACAGCTGTGGGGGCATGTGTTAGAGGGTAAGTTGGTAGAAGAGTAGAGATCAGTGGACCGCTTCTCTCCATATTATGCTGTTTGGAGGCAGAAACCTACTTGTGCTCCTTTCCTGAGGATTTGGGATGGGGGTGGAGTATTGGCTTTTGGGAGAGTAGAGGAATCTAGGTCAAAAACTAGCTGAAGCAAGAAGGTAGAAAAAGCTTCTTCTGAAAGAAGGCTAAAGATAGAGATACACCTTCAAAGACATGAGGAAATGAGAGTCTGAAGGCAATGGCACCCCACTCCAGTACTCTTGCCTGGAAAATCCCATGGACGGAGGAGCCTGGTGGGCTGCAGTCTATGGGGTCACGAAGAGTCGGACACGACTGAGCAACTTCACTTTTACTTTTCACTTTTATGCATTGGAGAAGGAAATGGTAACCCACTCCAGTGTTCTCACCTGGAGAATCCCAGGGACGGGGGAGCCTGGGGGGCTGCAGTCTATGGGGTCGCACAGAGTCGGACACGACTGAAGCTACTTAGCAGCAGCAGCAGCAGCAGCATGGTGGTTCACACAGTAAAGAATCTGTCTGCAATGCGGGAGACCCAGGCCCAATCCCTGGGTCAGGAAGATTCCTTGTGAAGGGAATGGCTACCCACTCCAGTGTATTAAAAAGCAGAGACATCACTTTGCCGACAAAGGTCAATATAGCCAAAGCTATGGTTTTCCAGTAGTGATGTATAGATGCGAGAGTTGGACAATAAAGAGAGCTGAGTACTGGAGAATTGATGCTTTTTAACTGTGGTGTTGGAGAAGACTCTTGAGAGTCCCTTGGACTGCAAGGAGATCAAACCAGTCAAACTTAAAGGAAATCAATCCTGAATATTCATTGGAAGGGTTGATGCTGAAGCTGAAGCTCCAATACTTTGGCTATCTGATGCAAAGAGCAGATTCATTAGAAAAGATCCTGATGCTGGGAAATATTGAAGGCAGGAGGAGATGAGGATGACAGAGAGATGGTTGGGTGGCAACACCAACTCAATGACCATGAGTTTGAGCAAGCTCTGGGAGATGGTGAAGGACAGGGAAGCCTGGCATGCTGCAGTCAGTGGGGCTGCAAAGAGTCAGACACTACTGAGCAACTGAACAATCACAACCCCAACAACCCACTCCAGTATTCTTGCCTGGAGAATAGCATGAATAGTGGAGCCTGGAGGGCTACAGTCCATGGGATTGCAAAGAGTCAGACATGTCCAAGCAACTAACACTATACTTGGTGATAACAAACAATGGAGATAATTGAAAGATGAGGGCAAAGATTAAAGGAAAATAATAGCAATATATTGTAGAATTAAAAAAGAAAAGAAAAGAAAAGAAAGATGAGGGCAAATTATCTGTCAACTTGCTCTATTGAAGATGTTCATCTAAAAACAAGATCATCTGCGGGAGAAGAAATGACGTCTGATTGTTGTTAGTAACAGTCGTTCGGGGGCCAGGAGATGGGAAGCAAAATGAGTTCAGAAAGAGATTTTTCTCTGAAAACCATTACTCACTGCCCTGCTGCCAAGGTCCTTGAGAGATGGAGTTTTGCTGCTGCAAAACTGTTCACATACAAGGATATACAAGGACAAAATGTCATGGGAGGTAAGCAAGCCTGGTGTCTTCAAAGCCAAAGATAATAAACATACTTACTTTCAAGACCTTTAAAGAGACACAAATGGTCCAAGCAAACTCCCACTTTGGATGCAGATTCACAACATCTTGTGGCAGATGGAAATAGGACTGGGGCAGGGGTTGGCTCAAAATGAAGTAATGTTAAGTTTATCACAACCAAGATAGGCAACACAGGGTTAAGGCCTAGAACAGTACTTCAAATGTGACTGAACTAGATTTAAAATTGAGTGTCATTGAGGAGAGGATCAAGGTCAGAAGCAAGGTTACAGTTCAGTTCAGTCGCTCAGTCGTGTCCAACTCTTTGCGACACCATGAATCGCAGCACACCAGGCCTCCCTGTCCATCACCAACTGCTGGAGTTCATTAAAAGTCACGTCCATCGAGTCGGGGATGCCATCCAGCCATCTCATCCTCTGTCATCCCCTTCTCTTCCTGCCCCCAATCCCTCCCGGCATCAGGATCTTTTCCAATGAGTCAACCCTTCACATGAGGTGGCCAAAGTATTAGAGTTTCAGCTTCAGCATCAGTCCTTCCAATGAACACCCAGGACTGATCTCCTTTAGGATGGACTGGTTGGATCTCCTTGCAGTCCAAGGGACTCACAAGAGTCTTCTCTAACACCACAGTTCCAAAGCATCAATACTTTGGTGCTCAGCTTTCTTCACAGTCCAACTCTCACATCCATACATGACCACTGGTAAAACCATAGCCTTGACTAGATGGACCTTTGTTCGCATAGTAATGTCTGCTTTTGAATATGCTATCTAGGTTGCTCATAACTTTCCTTCCAAGGAGTAAGCGTCTTTTAATTTCATGGCTGCAGTCACCATCTATAGTGATTTTGGAGCCCCCAAAAATAAAGTCTGACACTGTTTCCACTGTTTCCCCATCTATTTCCCATGAAGTGGTGGGACCAGAGGCCATGATCTTCGTTTTCTGAATGTTGAGCTTTAAGCCAACGTTTTCACTCTCCTCTTTCACTTTCATCAAAAGGCTTTTTAGTTCCTCTTCACTTTCTGCCATAAGGGTGGTGTCATCTGCATATCTGAGGTTATTGATATTTCTCCCGGCAATCTTGATTCCAGCTTGTGCTTCTTCCAGTCCAGCGTTTCTCATGATGTACACTGCACAGAAGTTAAATAAGCAGGGTGACAATATACAGTCTTGACGTACTCCTTTTCCTATTTGGAACCAGTCTGTTGTTCCATGTCCAGCTCTAACTGTTGCTTCCTGACCTGCATATAGGTTTCTCAAGAGGCAGGTCAGGTGGTCTGGTAATCCCATCTCTTTCAGAATTTTCCACAGTTTATTATGATTCACACAGTCAAAGGCTTTGGCATAGTCAATAAAACAGAAATAGATGTTTTTCTGGAACTCTCTTGCTTTTTCGATGATCCAGCGGATGTTGGCAATTTGATCTCTGGTTCTTCTGCCTTTTCTAAAACCAGCTTGAACATCTGGAAGTTTACAGTTCACGTATTGCTGAAGCCTGGCTTGGAGAATTTTGAGCATTACTTTACTAGCGTGTGAGATGAGTGCAATTGTGCGGTAGTTTGAACATTCTTTGGCATTGCCTTTCTTTGGGATTGGAATGAAAACTGACCTTTTCCAGTCCTGTGGCCACTGCTGAGTTTTCCAAATTTGCTGGCATATTGAGTACAGCACTTTCACGGCATCATCTTTCAGGATTTGAAATAGCTCAACTGGAATTCCATCACCTCCA
>NW_011494629.1:4822199-4828676 GCF_000754665.1 Bison bison bison
TCAGATGCTTATATCTTTCCTTTTCTCCTTTGCTTTTCACTTCTCTGCTTTTCACAGCTATTTGTAAGGCCTCCCCAGACAGCCATTTTGCTTTTTTGCGTTTCTTTTCCATGGGGATGGTCTTGATCCCTGTTTCCTGTACAATGGCACGAACCTCAGACCATAGTTCATCAGGCACTCTATCAGATCTAGTCCCTTAAATCTATTTCTCACTCCACTGTATCATCATAAGGGATTTGATTTAGGTCATACCTGAATGGTCTAGTGGTTTTCCCTGCTTTCTTCAATTTAAGTCTGAATTTGGCAATAAGGAGTTCATGGTCTGAGCCACAGTCAGCTCCCTGTCTTGTTTTTGCTGACTGTATAGAGCTTCTCCATCTTTGGCTGCAAAGAATATAATCAATCTGATTTCAGTGTTGACCATCTGGTGATGTCCATGTGTAGAGTCTTCTCTTGTGTTGTTGGAAGAGGGTGTTTGTTATGACCAGTGCATTCTCTTGGCAAAATTCTATTAGCCTTTGCCCTGCTTCATTCCGTATTCCAAGGCCAAATTTGCCTGTTACTCCAGGTGTTTCTTGACTTCCTACTTTTGCATTCCAGTCCCCTATAATGAAAAGGACAGCTTTTTTGGGTGTTAGTTCTAAAAGGTCTTGTAGGTCTTCATATAACCGTTCAACTTCAGCTTCTTCAGCGTTACTGGTTGGGGCATAGACTTGGATTACTGTGATATTGAATGGTTTGCCTTGGAAACGAACAGAGATAATCTTGTTGTTTTTGAGATTGCATCCAAGTACTGCATTTTGGACTCCTTTGTTGACCATTATGGCTACTTCATTTCTTCTAAGGGATTCCTGCCCGCTGTAGTAGATATAATGGTCATCTGTGTTAAATTCACCCATTCCAGTCCATTTTAGTTCGCTGATTCCTAGAATGTTGACGTTCACTCTTGCCATCTCCTGTTTGACCACTTCCAATTTGGTTTGATTCATGGACCTAACATTCCAGGTTCCTATGCAATATTGCTCTTTACAGCATTGGACCTTGCTTCTATCACCAGTCACATCCACAACTGGGTATTGTTTTTCCTTTGGCTCCATCCTTTCATTCTTTCTGGAGTCATTTCTCCACTGATCTCCAGTAGCATATTGGGCACCTACTGACCTGGGGAGTTCCTCTTTCAGTATCCTATCATTTTACCTTTTCATACTGTTCATGGGGTTCTCAAGGCAAGAATACTGAAGTGGTTTGGGAGACCACTAAGAACCAGAATGAGAAAAACTTTTTTCTGAAAAATTCATGAAGTTTAATGAGTTGCCACTCTGATGCAATGAAGAAAACATTCAGTGATGTGACTAGCAGTGGACTTAGGGTCTATCCTGAGACTCCCAACTATGACCTGAGCAGGTATTTCATCAGGAATTATTTGGTGTTTCATCTCTTTGTGACCCCATGGACTGTACAGTCCATCGAATTCTCCAGGCCAGAACCCTGGAGTGGGTAGGTAGCCTTTCCCTTCTCCAGGGGATCTTCCCAACATGGATTGAACCCACGTCTCCCACATTGCAAGCTGATTCTTTACCAGTTGAGCCACAAGGGAAGCCCATTTCATATTTAATGAAATGCATTTGGAGCAAGTCAACTCCTACAAAACATTGTTAAAATATTTTCCCTGGAAATAACAGAGACTTTTGTCCTAAATTTGACTACTCATATTAAGCAATCTGAAAAAATATGGTGAGACTTGGCACCCTCTGAGGCATTGCTTAGTGAGAAGAGAATGCTTTTAAATCTCCTAGGACTCTGTAGAACTCTGAGCAAAGGTACAGACCTCTAGGCTTCCTGGAAGCTCTGTGTCTAGCCAAAGCACATCTCGCTTTCCCCTTTTTATTCACCATCAGAAACTAAAATTCTTCACAATTCACAGATGCAAATATGATTCACACCTTTCTTACCAAGCAATCACAGCAACTGGACTTTGAAATTCAACTTAGAGGAAGAGATAAGTCTATTTTTAATCAGAGAAAAACATGAAATAGAATGAAAATCACTGCCCAGGTCCTGTTGAATATGGACTAAAACCACTCTTGAGGTGATCATTAATTTTATGGGAGTGATGTATACCAGAATCAACTTCCATGTCACTTTTTAATCAGTCAATTAATCAGCGAGTCTGAGGGGAGTGTGAATGCTTTGTGTTCTCTCTGCTGCTCTGTACAGATACCGGAGAACAGTGTTGCTGTGTCTTAAGTGAATGATCAGGGCTGGATTCAAGACATTTTAAACACAGAGTTGAAACTGTCAAGTATAGGGAAAGAAATGCACAATGACTTAACTGCTTCATGGAAGGAAAACATGCAGTATGTTTCAGTGTCCTCATTTGATGGTATTTCTTAAGGATTGTGCCAAACTACGGTATGTTTGAGAAAAATCTTTAAATTTAACTCTTTTTCTGACCAACATGTGTGCAACTAAAGAAAAGCACTCAGAAATGCATTTTGTCTGCAGTTGATTCATTTCATGTATTTTTCTTGAAATCATTATGCATTGATATTTTTGCAAAAATGTATTTTTGAAAACCCTGATTTAAGATTATTACACTTTAAAACAACTTTCTCTTCTCAAGCCTATTTCACATACCAGAGCAAAAGTTTTCTTGCACAAGCATCATTTGTGTTAGATTGGAAAGGCTTGAATTTATAAGTTGTATTAAAGAAACAACTAAACTTTGAAATTTAACCCTCTTACTTGCTGTTGTTAAGACTATAATATCCCCATAATTAGGTTTTTAAAATAATATTTGCTGATTTTCTTTAATGTATAAACTATAAAGAAGATACTAATAATGTTCTATAAACCTACCCATAGATAACCTCTGATAACATGTTTTTAAAAAATTAATTCAGGTACATAATTCAAGCATTACAGAAAGTTGTAACGTGAAAAGTAATATTCTCCTTCTTCATTTGATCATTCTTACCCTGTTATTGGTAGTTTCTTACAGTTCTTTTAGAAAATATTTTGCTCATATATCAAAGCATGCATTGCACAAAACATCCACACACACACATGCACATATATAAATTTTTTCACAGAGGGGATCACACAATTAATACCCATAGTACTTCACCTGCCTTATTTTCACATGAGATGTCTTGAAGAACGTCCTCTGTTAACGCAAATAGGTCAATTTCATTTCTTTTAACAACTGCAAAGAATCCTGTTCTGTCAGAGGCTATATATATGCTATATATTCTACAATATATTTCAGTAGCCCTTTATTGGGCTTCCCAGGTAGCGCTAGTGGTAAAGAACCCACCTGCCAATGCAGGAGACATAAGAGATGCAGGTTTGATCCCTGGGTCGGGAAGGTGCCCTGGAGGAAGGCATGGCAACCCACTCCAGGATTCTTGCCCGGAGAATCCCATAGACAGAGGAGCCTGGCAGGCTACAGTCCATGAGATTGCAAAGAGTCGGACACAACTTAAGCAACTTAGCATGTATGTAGCCCTTTATTACTTGGGTTTAAGTAGTTTCCAGGGTGTTTTTTAATTAAATAAAATGCTGACTGAAGATCTTTTCATAGCTAGACTTTTAAAATATACATATATATATATATGTCGGAGAAGGCAATGGCACCCCACTCCAGTACTCTTGCCTGGAAAATCCCATGGACGGAAGAGCCTGGTAGGCTTCAGTCCATGCTAAGGGTCGGACACAACTGAGCGACTTCACTTTCACTTGTCACTTTCATGCATTGGAGAAGGAAATGGCAACCCACTCCAGTGTTCTTACCTGGAGAATCCCAGGGACGGCAGAGCCTAGTGGGCTGCTGTCTATGGGGTTGCACAGAGTCGGACACGACTGAAGCGACTTAGCAGCATATATGTGTATATGTGTGTGTGTGTGTGTGTGTGTGTGTGTGTGTGTAATAGCTAATTAAATTCCTAGAAGTAGAATTTTTTAGAAACTAAGTTTTCTTTTTCAGTCTATTCTAATCTCTTATGTTGCCTACAATTTGGAGGAAGGAAAGCTTTCTAATTTTGCTTCGGTTAGAAAGAATAAAACAGGAAAACATCAGTGACACTCAGTGTACTAGCCCAGATGCTTTGATTTGTTTCAAATTCAAGTATGAAGGTGCTTTTCTTGAAGAGATGCTTAGAATGAGATCCAAAATAATGTTTTTCTCATTCCAGAATAAAACAGAATAAGCCATTGAGTGAGTAGCATCTCCCACCCAGCAGACTGTGGAGTGAGTTCATTAAGAAATATCACCATTTGAAAATCAATACCTGACCACAACTTTGTGATTATTACTCTGTCAAAAAATGAAATGAGCCACACAGAACACAGGAATGCCGACTGAAGGGAAGATCTACCTGGGGTCTGTCTCAGATGAGATTTATGTGAAGTCCTTAGCCCTGGACCTCAACTGGAATCACTAAGAAGATGTCTTTGGGTAAAATAGCTCACGCCTGTATATCATCCAAATGGTCCCTGAGCCATGTACAATTTTATAAGACCTACATGTTGTAGAAGCCAATTTTTAGAATCTTGCTTTCATTAAATACAGATTGTTCATTCTACTGGGAAAACCTCAATTCCTTTTGTCAGTATTAACAGCCAGACAAAACCTTCTGTATATCAGCACCATATGACAAATTCAAATTATGCCTAACTCACTGGAGTTGGGAAGAGTTGTGTCTTTAAAAAGAAAAAGAAAAAAAAAAGTCTGAATACAGAAGGTTCATTTTGGGGGAAAGAGAAATTTTTCTGGGTGAGGCTAGACTTGCTCCATAAATCAAGCAGACAAATTTCCATGGGGTCAGGCCCTTTGACGATGTTTCTAAGGGGAGCAGACCTGGCGCCCCTGAACCTCTGTCATCCCTCTGCATCCCCTCGCTCTGTACCTGGAATTGTCTGAAGGAGAGAGGCCTCAGGCTGACTCCTGAGCAACGCCACCCTGTTTGTGAGTTCAGATGGGCTGCTCCAGGTGCCTGTCGTTAGGACTCTGGGAGTCTGAGAAAAAGGACACTCCGTGAGTTCCTTTACTTTAGTTGTGAATACGAATCTTTTTTCCACAGGTTTTCTGCACTCTTAGAAAATGAATAGTGAGAATTTGGGTGGGTAAAAACAGCAGGCAAAAACATGGTCAGTGATGTATTTCTTCTGTCCCTGAGATATTCCCACTAAAAATTAGATACTGATTTCAAATAGCTGAAGAGAATTTTTTTTTTAATGAAACAAATGGGAAAGTGCAGAAGTAGATGGAAATACCTATGAAGCAGAGTTGAACTTCTTTCTTTAGACAAGCTCTTCCATTTTATAAACTAACCCTTTTAACAAATATCTTTGAATACCCATGCACCAGACTCCTAGGTGTAGGTTAACAGAGATTCTATACCACACATAGTCCAAGGAATGCTTTGAATTTAAAATGGTCTCCATCACAACTACTGGAGCCCAATAGGGGGCTGTGGGAATAGAGCAAATAAGGGAGAAAGATAGATCAGAAAAATGCTAAGGAAAACAAATAAAGCTGGGCTTTTGAAATACAATATAAATGTATTTATAGAATCTGGGAAAATAACAAGACTTCTTTGATATAAATTGAGCATGTATATTTCAATTAATGTCAAAAATTATTTTTTTAAATGCAGATCATATTCCCTGACCACAATGCAGTGGGTGGGGGAAAGGAGAGAATCACTTAAAAAAAAGCAGAGCCAAAGCCGGTAAAACTCTATGAACCTCTGGATTGAACCATACCTGAAGACAATTCAACTCTAGACTCTTTGGTTATTTTCACCAGAAACCCCCTACCCTTCTCTTTGTACACCAAGTTTTCTGCCACTCACAACAAAAATATTCTAATACTACTATCTGGAAATTTTGTGCTCAGTCTAATTATAAATTAAATGTAATGAAAATATTTTCAGACCAAGTTTCTCTCTCCTAAGGCCTTTCTCAGGCAGTTATATTTAGAGATGAGCGATATCAGGATCTGAGACACAGTGAACTGAAACCAGGAGAATGACAAAGGGAAGTTCCAGAATGCAGCTAATGCAGCAACCTAGAAAACAATCACTGTTAGGGAGCTAACTGTCCAAGAAGGAGGTATCTTGGAAAAGGAAGTTTCATACATTTCCTAGTATTCTTTGGAGAATGGGAAAAAAATATAAAGTTGCAATAAAACCAACAATGCCAGAATAAATAAGCAATTAGAAGCTCTAGAAGGAACAAGAAAGGGAGATATAAACTTAGACCATTACTTGGATCTACAGTGAAGTTTTTAAACGGTCATAATAATATAAGGATTTTATTGAGTTTTAGCTTTTAGAATTAAAGTATTAACACAGCACAGATGCATGTACCATTTCAGAGCAGAATATAAATGATAAATAACATGAGTCTTGACAATGTGGAAGTTGTTGAGTATAGATGATACAACATGGCAAGTGGAAAGGGAAAAAGGACAGA
>NW_011494629.1:4828803-4859807 GCF_000754665.1 Bison bison bison
TGAGTACCCATGTACTCATGAGTGCAATACAGTGACAGAAAGTTAAAAAATGGTTTTTTTAAGGGACACATCTATGCAGGAGACCTGGGTTTGATCCCTGGATCAGGAAGATCCCCTGGAGTAGGAAATGACAGCTCACTCCAGTATTCTTGCCTAGAAAACCTCATGGACGGCGGAGCCTGGTAGGCTACTGTCCATGGGGTTGCAAAGAGGTCGGACACGACTGAGTGACTTCACTTTCACTTTCAAGAAATAAGGATTTATGTATATTATTTACTAGGTATTGAGTAGATTTAAAGATTCTGAGAATCACACAACTAAAATCAGAAAATATTACAAGAGTAACTTGGTTGTCTTGGGGAATAGGACTGAGATAGTGCTAGGGACTGATGCTTTTCATTTTAAATTCTTATGGTTTCATTAAATATTCACTGTGCAGACTACCTGGATAAAAAGAAAACATTAATGCTTAAAAATGAAATCATACTCAAACCCCACTCAGAATTAAAGAAATTCAATCAAATTATTTTCAATTTATCAATTTGGCAAAAATATGAAAATTTTATGATTCCCAAGGTAAACCAGCATATAGGGAGCTTCTAGGAAACATATTCAAAATATCTTAACAACCAGTATAGTACAAGACACTAACCTCTCAGAACTGATGCCAGCCATAAAATAGTATGTGTTCCTCTGGTGCTTGCCAGCTGAATAGCAGTCAAGGGGGAGCGTGTCTTCATACGCTGCTGTTGAGGATGTGAGTTGAATACACATTGAATACAATCTTTCTGGAGGATGTTAGTCATCACCTTTTTTTTTTTTCAAAGTCATTAAAAACTTGGCTGAATTGAATAGTCATCTAAGAAAAACATTAAAAGTATATAGCTTTTTGTAGATCAATGGAACAAAATAGAAAGCCCAGAGATAAATCCACGCACATATGGACACCTTATCTTTGACAAAGGAGGCAAGAATATACAATGGATTAAAGACAATCTCTTTAACAAGTGGTGCTGGGAAATCTGGTCAACCACTTGTAAAAGAATGAAACTAGAACACTTTCTAACACCATACACAAAAATAAACTCAAAATGGATTAAAGATCTAAACATAAGACCAGAAACTATAAAACTCCTAGAGGAGAACACAGGCAAAACACTCTATGACATACATCACAGCAGGATCCTCTATGACCCACCTCCCAGAATACTGGAAATAAAAGCAAAAATAAACAAATGGGACCTAATTAACCTTAAAAGCTTCTGCACATCAAAGGAAACTATTAGCAAGGTGAAAAGACAGCCTTCAGAATGGGAGAGAATAATAGCAAATGAAACAACTGACAAACAACTAATCTCAAAAATATACAAGCAACTCCTACAGCTCAACTCCAGAAAAATAAATGACCCAATCAAAAAATGGGCCAAAGAACTAAATAGACCTTTCTCCAAAGAAGACATACAGATGGCTAACAAACACATGAAAAGATCTCAACATCACTCATTATCAGAGAAATGCAAATCAAAACCACTATGAGGTACCATTTCACACCAGTCAGAATGGCTGCGATCCAAAAGTCTACAAGTAATAAATGCTGGAGAGGGTGTGGAGAAAAGGGAACCCTCTTACACTGTTGGTGGGAATGCAAACTAGTACAGCCACTATGGAGAACAGTGTGGAGATTCCTTAAAAAACTGGAAATAGAACTGCCTTATGATCCAGCAATCCCACTGCTGGGCATACACACTGAGGAAACCAGAAGGGAAAGAGACACGTGTACCCCAATGTTCATCGCAGCACTGTTTATAATAGCCAGGACATGGAAGCAACCTAGATGCCCATCAGCAGATGAATGGATAAGAAAGCTGTGGTACATACACACAATGGAGTATTACTCAGCCATTAAAAAGAATACATTTGAGTCAGTTCTAATGAGGTGGATGAAACTGGAGCCTATTATACAGAGTGAAGTAAGCCAGAAAGAAAAACACCAATACAGTATACTAACGCATATATATGGAATTTAGAAAGATGGTAACAATAACCCTGCGTACGAGACAGCAAAAGAGACACTGATGTATAGAACAGTCTTATGGACTCTGTGGGAGAAGGAGAGGGTGGGAAGATTTGGAAGAATGGCATTGAAACGTATATCATGTATGAAACGAGTCACCAGTCCAGGTTCGATGCACGATACTGGATGCTTGGGGCTAGTGCACTGGGACGACCCAGAGGGAGGGTATGGGGAGGGAGGAGGGAGGAGGGTTCAGGATGGGGAACACATGTATACCTGTGGCGGATTCATTTTGATATGGCAAAACTAATACAATTTTGTAAAGTTTAAAAATAAAATAAAATTTAAAAAAAAGAAGAAATTTAAAAGAAAAGGCAAAATAAAAAGTATATAGCTTTTTGTAATAGCTTTATTGAAATAGCTTCATTTTTGTAATAGCTTTATTGAAATACAATTTATGTAGAACACATCTCACCCATGTAACGTGCACAATTCAATGGATTTTAGTATACTTTCAGAGCTGTGCACCCATCACCACAGTGGTCTTCAGAACATTTTCATCAATTCCTTATCTTTCAACCAGCACCTGCCAATCTTGTCATTAGCCCTGGCTAACCACTAAATGACTTTCTATATAGATTTTCCTATTCTGAATATTTCACATAAATAGAATTTATTCCCACAGGAATTTTTATTTCCAGATGCTTTTTAAGTTCAGTTTGTCAATTTCTACAAAAAAGCCAACTGGGATTCTGATAAGGGTTGTGCAGAATCTGTATATCAGTTTGGAGGATTTATTGACGTTATGCCGATGCCTATATCTGGTGTTGTTCCAAACTCTGGGAAATGCATCATTGTTTACTGTGACTGCCTGTCTGGGTCACAGATGAGCAAGAGCTTGGATGAAGAGAAAAAGACTCCTTTCTGGTTTCTGGGATTGGAGGCATGGGCCTGGATCCCAGATCAAAGGAAATTGGTCATGGCCATGTTTCTTGATTGGAGCTAAGTGGCCCTCTGCAACTCATTTATCTGATTTTATATGTAATGACTTAGTCGCTCAACTTCCTTCTTAAATGTCTTTTCTTCTTTCCTCACCATGAGGAATTTTTAATAATGGTAAAGCCAAAAAACTAATCTTATAAAAAATAATTGCCCTCTTTTTCCTCACACCTTTTCAATCTCTCTCTGCCCATTCTCTCTCTCTCTCTAATGATTTTCAGCCGAGCCCCTCACTCAGTCTATATTGGCATCTTCTTTTTTTTTAAGGGATCAAACCTGTGCCCTCTGCAGTGGAAGCACAGGCAATCTTAACCACTGGACTGCCAGGGAAGTTCTATCTCTATCTATCCTCTTGGATTCTTTTTTTTTTTTTAATCCTCTTGGATTCTGAAGCACAAAATCCATAATCAGGGTTGTCAAATACAGAATCTCCCTATAGTACGGGGAGGAAGCAAAGCTGAACAAGACCACAGTTCTCCTTGGGTCTGGAATAGAGAGGAGTCTGGGAATCCCTCACATCAAGGAATCTTGTCTCCACAACACTAGCATAGCATATGGGACTTATGCTAGCTCTTAATAAGCACAAGTGATTTTTTTTCGCTTCTTCTGACTTTGGACTGGTGAGTTCATTGAGGCTAGGAACTTGTTCAGAGTTCTTTTTCCAGTACTTGGCAGAGTTTGTGGCAGACAAACAGGCATTCAAACAAGGCATACTTGTTGCCTAAATATTGTTGTGTTTCAAAGACAGTACCTCTCATATAATGACCATCAAATAAGATGATACATGGGGAAATGATAATAATTTTAAGGACCCACAAATATAACACATCAATGTTCAAAAAGGAATTTTTTTTTTTCAAAAAGGAATTTTTTAGAGAAGCAAAACATGAATAAGATGTCACCTGAATTTTCTGGTGATAGAGACACTTCCCTGAACAAGAAATGCGAACACTGGTTCAAGTGAAATATGATTACAAACACACTGGGTTCAAAATGTTAGTGGTTCCTATGGTACCTCATGCAGATTCCCATTTCAACAGGTCATTTAAATAAATGACAAAAGATATGCTCTTTTTCTGACTAAACATTTATAACAATGTACATTTTAAGTCTTATCTTCTGACTCTTTTCATATAATTTTGTTTTTACTGGACCACCAGCAGCAAATTCCTGCAATTTAAGGGCCACGTGACATTGTTGTCATTGCTTTTAGCACAGGCATCTGTTAGTAAAGAGACCAAAAGTATTCTCCTATGAGTCACTAATACAGTTGCCAAAACCAATGAAACTGGTGCCAAATATGACAAGTCACCAGAAGACTTTTAACAATTTACAGTGTTTTTACTGGGGAAGGGGAATAAAGATGAGAGAGGTAAATTTGCATAACATTTAATTTTTCTGGCAAGCTACAAAAGCTATATAAGTACTGAAATTAAGTAATGCTGACTGCATTATTTTTTCTGGTGTTTATAATATTATAGACTAAAGATATAATTGATATTTTGGATGGTTGGTCCTTTCCTTTTCTACTGTACAAAATATGCCTTGCTCTTCCTGAGCTGGAATTGCTAACCAAACATGAACAAAGTTTGAAAGAAACACTTGCTGGATTTTAAGTTTCTAAATGATCAAGGGTTGGCCATATACTTAACAAGCAATAAGCTAAACTAGCAGGGAATTTTTGCACATGAAACAGTCTGTGGGTAGAAAATTTAGCTCAAATAAAAGTTTGGGATAGAGAAAAAAGCACCATCAGGAGGTATGTTGGTATCCTCACCTAATCAAGTTCAAAAGCAGGAACTAGTTGGCAAGACTTTTAGGAATGGGATGTCTCACTAAATGCAAGCCTTAAAGGAAACAGTATAAATTCATCATAATGTGAAATGTAAAAAACTAGCAGACTACCTGATTTACCTTGCATCTTCCCACTGAGATCTTTGTAGACTCATTAAGTGGACAAAATTGAGGCTCTATGTTCTTTTTCTAAAATATTTTTAAAATAGAAGAAAATATATCATTAGTCTGTAAAAGCAATGCTTTACTCCTAATTTTATTTAACCTGTGACAGCATGGCTTTTCTTGCTGTTTTTCAGGTAATCCACATAGGAGAAGTAATTTCTCTAAAAGCAAATTCTTCTAAGAAAGATCAGTTACTTTGTCTTGCAACTGAAATATTATTAATATCCATAAGAAATGTAAAGTAAGTGTCTTAGTCTTCCAGCTTACTTACAGATGAGGGCCTAAAGCTATCAGAAATGACAAATATTTTATTGTTATCTTTACCACATTATTAAAGAAATCTGGTAAACCACACATCAAGGACTCATTTGAGGTGTGAGGAAGGTTACTCTAGGAGTTTTTGTTAGGGAGCTAAGAAATAGTCATGTCTTAATTTAAAACATAATTTATTAAAATAAATGTCAACATAAATTTCCTTCCTGATTTATTGTGTGTGCATGCTTAGTTGCTTCGGTCCTGTCTGATTCTTTGTGACCCTATGGACTGTAGTCCATGAGGCTCCTCGGCCCATGGGATTCTCCAAGCAAGAATACTGAAGCGGGTTGCTGTGCCCTCCTCCTTCCTGACCCAGGAATCTAACCCACAGCTTCTTCACCACTAGCACTGCCACTGTGGGGCTCCTGATTTATTACTTACCTTCAGAAAAGCAAGACCTTAACTTTTTAATACCATTATAGCCTACAGTAGATAGGAATTTAAATTTCTGCATCAGACTCAGGAATATTTATTTTAAATTTATCTTTGGTAAATACTTTATGCCATATCCTTAAAAAATGAAATATCTATAGCCATTAAAATGATGCTATAGAAAATTAGTTATGTCATGGAAGGATATTCATGATGTATTGTTGAGGAGGGAAAACCACATTATCACAGAATAAAGTGTTAGCACACACACACGTAATATTTAGCAAAATGTTACTGAAGGTTAAATCTACAGATTACTAACAATGGACAATGTTGATTGCCTCCCCATTATCCATTTCCCCTAATTTTCTTCAGAATAGCTTGCTGCTTTTAACAAATATCTCCCCAAGTTCCATTTATTTATGTGTCTCAGGGACAACTAACCACCCCCACAGCTTCAAAGGCTCAGAAAGGAATACTGTGCCCCTTGTAAGCAGTGATTAAGGAGTGAGATTGTCCCTCAGTTCTGGCAAACAAGGTTTGTGGAGGAGCCCAGTAAGAAACTTTACAAGAAGTTTTCTCATTTTCAAAAAAGATGAGGAAGACTCTCTCTTTCCATGTAGTTATGTCTGAATGTGATACCCTGAGCTCCTGTTGCCATCATCTTGCCATAAGATTGATGATTAAACCACACTGAAGATGGCAGATCATAGAGAGAAAAAGAATCTTCGTTCCTTTTTTTAAAAAATGAGGTGAAATTAACATCTAACATATTGTTAGTTTCATGCAAACAACATAATGAAGGAATCTGGATTTTTTTAAAGCTATGTCCTTTAAAATGGTTTATTATTATTTATTTGGCTGCACCTGGTATTACTTGTGGCTTGCGAACCCTTAGCTGTGGCATGTGGGATCTAGTTCCTTGCCCAGGGATCAAATCCGGGCTCCCTGCATTGGGAGAGTGAAGTGTTAGCCACTGGACCACCTGGGAAATTCCCAAGGAATCTGGATTTTTAATGACATCAATGGGTCAATGAATAAACCAGCCCTGAAACCTACCCTATCCTGGACTTCTTGTTATGTCAGGAAATAATGATATTTATTAAGTCAGGATTTCTTTTCTGGAGCTAAAATCCACAAATACATATCATGGATAATTTTAATTTTTTTGTTTTTTGCTTATATGAGTGTCCTGATTTATTTTGCATAAAAGGTATTTCTTTTGTAATGTGAAATAAAACACTAAATTATTTCTTTAATGTAAGGGGAAAATAAGAAGAAATAATAACTTTTCATCTTCCCAGCAGTGAGGTATTCCTTTCCATTTCAAGTCAAAAAACCAGCTGAATTCCTTTCATTTTATTGCTGCCCAAGATGGGGGGCAAAAAATCTTCTGGTCAACCAGACCCACACATGAAGGTTTCATGAATTAGACTCTCCTAGTACCCAAGCTACATTAGGGAAACAAGTAAGGTGTGGGCCTGCATGGCTACTTATGGCTATCCTGCCAAATGACAGCTCTGAGGTGGTATTCAACAAGATCTCCAAGCCCACAGGAAACACTGAAACACAAGCCACCTTGTCAGGGGCTCTTCAGATTCAGCCATTTATTACATGCTTAGTATGTGTCAGATACGATGTTACTCTCACATTTATTTACATAGTAAAATTTGTTTAAAAGACTGTCCACACTCATCAGCTCTAGTTCCTAACTCCTTGTCAGTTTTGGAGTCTGGCCCCACTACTCCACTCTTCCCAAGACCTTGGATGATCTTCTTATTAATAAAGTTCTCTTTTCACTGAACAATATTCCCTTGATCAGCACTGCCCCAAAGGAATTTCTGCAATGATGGAAATGTTCTGTATGTGTGCTGTCCAAAATGATAGTCTCTGGCTATACTTGAAGTGTGGATAGTGCAACCGATTGTCTGAATTTGAAACTTTGAAGTGAAGTTGCTCAGTCATGTCCGACTCTTTGCGACCCCATGGACTGTAGCTGACCGGGCTCTTCCGTCCATGGGATTTTCCAGGCAAGAATACTGGAGTGGGTTGCCATTTCCTTCTCCAGGAGATCTTCCCAACCCAGGGATTGAACCCAGGTCTCCCACATTGTAGGAAGACGCTTTACCATCTGAGCCACAAGAGAAGTCCTTGAAACTTTAATTTTAACTTATTAAACTTAATAGTCTCTTATGACTAGCAGCTATATTATGGACATTAGAGCTCTAGATAATACCATCCATCCCAAGTTTATCCAGCCTACAATGCCTTCCCTTTTCTAGATTTCTATAAACAGTGGCACAGATGTTATGTCAGTTGGATGACTCAAGGACTCCTGAAAACCATGTTCCGATGGACCAGTCCAAATAGGACTCAACATTTTTACCTTCTAAGACTTCTCTTCCTGAATTGCCTCATCTTGTGGAATGGCATCATGAGAGGCTCAATGATGAAATCCCCTTCATCTCCCCAGCTTTAGATGCCAACCAATCTTAAGTTCTTCAGTTCTTCTTCACTTTCTGCCTAAGGGTGGTGTCATCTGCATATCTGAGGTTACTGATATTTCTCCTGGCAATCTTGAATCCAGCTTGTGCTTTCTCCAGCCCAGCATTTCTCATGATGTGCTCTACATAGAAGTTAAATAAGCAGGATGACAATATACAGCCTTGACATACTCCTTTTCCTATTTGGAACCAGTCTGTTGTTCCATGTCCAGTATTAACTGTTGCTTCCTGACTGCATACAGGTTTCTCAAGAAGCAGATCAGGTGGTCTGGTATTCCCAACTCTTTCAGAATTTTCCACAGTTTATTGTGATCCACACAGTCAAAGGCTTTGGCATAGTCAATAAAGCAGAAATAGATGTTTTTCAGGAACTCTCTTGCTGTTTTGGTGATCCAGCGGATGTTGGCAATTTGATCTCTGGTTCCTCTGCCTTTTCTAAACCAGCTTGAACAACTGTAAGGTCACGGTTCACGTATTGCTAAAGCCTGGCTTGGAGAATTTTGAGCATTACTTTACTAACGTGTGAGATGAGTGCAATTGTGCGGTAGTTTGAACATTCTTTGGTATTGCCTTTCTTTGGGATTGGAATGAAAACTGACCTTTTCCAGTCCTGTGGCCACTGCTGAGTTTTCCAAATTTGCAGGCATATTGAGTGCAACACTTTCACAGCATCATCTTTCAGGATTTGGAATAGCTCAACTGGAATTCCATCATCTCCACTAGCTTTGTTCATAGTGATGTTTCCTAAGGCTCACTTGACTTCACATTCCAGGATGTCTGGCTCTAGGTGAGTGATCACACCATCATGACTGTGATCATGAGAAATGCTGGGCTGGATAAAGCACAAGCTGGAATCAATATCGCAGGGAGAAATATCAATAACCTCAGATATGCAGATGACACCACCCTTATGGCAGAAAGTGAAGAAGAATTAAAGAGCCTCTTGATGAAAGTGAAAGAGGAGAGTGAAAAAGTTGGCTTACAGCTCAACATTCAGAAAACAAAGATCATGGCATCTGGTCCTATCACTTCATGGGAAATAGATGGAGAAACATGGAAACAGTGTCAGACTTTATTTTTGGTGGCTCCAAAATCACTGCAGATGGTGATTTCAACCATGAAATTAAAAGACACTTACTCCTTGGAAGGAAAGTTATGACCAAGCTAGACAGCATATTAAAAAGCAGAGACATTACTTTGCAAACAAAGGTCCATCTAGTCAAGGCTATGGTTTTTCCAGTGGTCATGTATAGATGTAAGAGTTGTACTATAAAGAAAGCTGAGCTCCGAAAAATTGATGCTTGTGAACTGTGGTGTTGGAGAAGACTCTTGAGAGTCCCTTGGACTGCAAGGAGATCCAACCAGTCCATCCTAAAGGAGATCAGTCCTGGGTGTTCATTGGAAGGAGTTCATTGATACTGAAGCTGAAACTCCAATACTTTGGCCACCTGATGTGAAGAGCTGACTTATTTGAAAAGACCCTGATGTTGACAAAGATTGAGGGCAGGAGGAGATGGGACAACAGAGGATGAGATGGTTGGATGGCATCACCTACTCAATGGACATGGGTTTGGGTGGACTCCTGGAGTTGGTGATGGACAGGGAGGCCTGGCATGCTGTGGTTTATGGGGTTGCAAAGAGCTGGACATGACTGAGCGACTGAACTGAACTGACCTGACCTGAATCCTAAGTTCTATAGAACAGGGCTCTCATTAGCTCACAAAACTAGCTCTTGTCTCTCACTGCCTGGCCACTATTGACATTCATCTTTATGACATTTTACCTGGAATTTTACTAGAGGCCTCTAACTGTATTTCTTGCTTCCAACCCTATCTCCACGAAATTCATTCTGCACACATTGTCAGAGGTATTTCTCTTTATACCTTTACTGAGATATAATTCACAAACCATAAAATTCTCTTAAATAAAGTAAACCATTAAATGGCTTTGAGTGCAACTATCATCACAATAAATTTTAGAACATTTTCATTATACCAAAGATACCCTGTACCCC
Source organism: Bison bison bison (assembly GCF_000754665.1). Lineage (NCBI taxonomy): Eukaryota > Metazoa > Chordata > Mammalia > Artiodactyla > Bovidae > Bison > Bison bison. The sequence continues at coordinate 4,838,981 of NW_011494629.1, forward strand.
TTAGTCATCAGTTCAGTCAGTCAGTCAGTTCAGTCGCTCAGTTGTGTCTGACTCTTTGCGACCCCATGAATCACAGCACACCAGGCCTTCCTGTCTATCACCCACTCCCGGAGTCCAATCAAACTCATGTCCATCGAGTTGGTGACTCCATCCAACCATCTCATCCCCTGTTGTCCCCTTTTCCTCCTGCCCTCAGTCTTTCCCAGCATCAGGGTCTTTTCCAATGAGTCAGCTCTTCACATGAGGCGGCCAAAGTATTGGAGTTCCAGCTTCAACATCAGTCCCTCCAATGAACATCCAGGACTGATCTCCTTTAGGATTACTCCCCCACAAATGCTTGCATCTCCCAAGCCCAAGGTAACCACTAACATACTTTCTATGTCTATAAATTTGTTTGCATGCATGCATTCTCAGTCGCTTCAGTCACTTCAGACACTGTGACCCTATGGACAGTAGCCCACCAGCCTCCTCTGTCCATGTCCTTGCCTCTGTCCAGGCAAGAATACTGGAGTGGGTAGCCATGCCGTCCTCCAGGGGATCTTCCCGACCCAGGGATTGAACCTGTGTCACCTGCATCTCCTGCATTCAGGTGGATTCTTTACCCACTGAACCACCTGGGAAGCCCATAAATTTGCTTATATTTAATATAAATGGAACCATATAACATGCAGTCCTTTGTGACTAGCTTCTTTCATTTAGCATGTTTTCAAGGTTCACCCAGATTGTAGCCTGGTCAGTACAACATAAAATAGATTTACTTAGTTTTATCTCTGAATAATATTTCATTGATATGCTGCAATCCATGGGGTTGCAAAGACTCAGACATGACTGAGTGACTGAATAACAACAATATTTTATCGTATGGTTCTACCACATTTTGCCATAAATATTCATCAGTCAATGGACACTAGGGTTGTTTCTACCTTTTGGCTATTATGAATAGTGCTGTTAAAAATGTTGATACAAAAGTTTTTGTTTGAACACCTGTTTTCAATTCGTTGGGATAAGTACTTAGGAGTGGAATTGCTGGATTGTATGGATCTCTGCTTAACTTTTTGAGGAACTTCCAGACTATTTTGTATAGCAGCCCAGGGGTAAATAAGAATTTCAATTTCTCCACATCCTTGTCAACATTTGTTATTCTCTGTCTTTTTGATTATGGCCATCCATCCTAGTGGATCTAAAAGGATATCTCATTGTGGTTTTGACTTGCAGAGATCTCTCTAAAATGCAGTTTTCATTATATGTTTTAGCTCCTTCAAAATCCTTTAGTAATTTTTCATAGTTTTCAGAACCCCTCCAAACTTCTTTTTAAGATGAGATGGAAAAACTTTAATTTTCTAGGATTCCTAGAATCTGCTTCTCAGGCTAGCAGATGGAGGGGGTTTACCTATAGTGCTACGAACCCATCGGGTTTATCTGAGATTGAGGAGGTCTAGGACATGGGATTTTCAGTACTAAATCCAGGAAAGACCCAGCAACATGGGGACAGCTGGTTACCCCATTTTTCTTATAAGAAGCCAACAGAATGGAGTTAGAGATGGTAAGTCACGGTTGAGTGGTAGGTGGGTCCACACACGGGAGACACAAGTTTTTGTGGAGGAAACAGAGAGTATGAACAAAAAAGCCAGCAGGATGGCAACAGAGTTCTGTGTGGTGGACATTATCTTTCCCTTTGATGACACCCTCATACCTTTAGTTGTAAATCAACCTTGGCGTCTGTGGCTCCAGTGGATTTTCTTCATTGAAACTGGCTCAAGGAAGAATCAAGAACCTAGCAAACTTGTGAACCTGTTGTACATGCTCTTCAAAGATTAGAATCATGAAATATTCTCATGAAATATCAATACACTTACTGATAAATTATTATTTCAAAACGGGACAAATTGATTCTACTTTGGAACATCATCTTTCTAAAACTTATTTCAGAATGCTGATATTTATTTTTTGCCAAAAGGAAAAATTAACAAAAGAGCTAAAAGAAAAAGCTAACATTTATTGAACACTTCCATATGCCAGGAGCTATACTAAGCAGCTTTATATAAATTATCTCATCATATCCTCATAGCAATCTCATGAGTTAGATACCATTATCACCCTCAGTTTGCAGATGAGAAGTGATAATATTAGAGGAATAATAAACCAGTGCATTTATAGCTCCAAAAGCAGGGGCCACACCTGGTGGGCTGAGAGTATACAGTCTCTTCCACAGTGTAGGGAAGACCACTTTGCATTGCCCTAGGGAAGTAAGGCAATGGCACCCCACTCCAGTACTCTTGCCTGGAAAATCCCATTGGACGGAGGAGGCTGGAAGGCTGCAGTCCATGGGGTTGCTGAGGGTCGGACAAGACTGAGCGACTTCCCTTTCACTTTTCACTTTCCTGCGTTGGAGAAGGAAATGGCAACCCACTCCAGTGTTCTTGCCTGGAGAATCCCAGGGGCGGGGGAGCCTGGTGGGCTGACGTCTACGGGGTCGCACAGAGTCGGACACGACTGAAGTGACTTAGCAGTAGCAGGGAAGTAAAGCCACAGGAAGAGCCCACCAGAATGAAAGCCTGGAACTTACCATCTTTGCATGGGAAGAGGTTATGGTTGTCTCTGGCCATTAGTGAGAAAGTAAGCCATACCGACTGCCACTGAGAGCCATGTGACAGGGTCTGAGGGTGTGGAACAGCTTCTAGATGAGGAGCAGAGAAAGGGAAAATAACCGTTACTTTGTGAGTACCATGTACCAGAAGTCCAGTCCACCTTTCCTCTCATGATGTAAGATTATGCATTTTCTTATTGCTCCAAGCAGTATGAATTACAGTTCTGTGTTGTTACTTGAAGCTCTATAATCCTAACTGATGCAGTAACACTGCCTCAGAGACTGTAAGCCAGGCATCCTAGCCAGGGGCCAGATGGAAGACGAGGCTGAAGTTCAGAAGAGTCTGGATCACCAGCGAAAGTCGAGAAGAGACCCAGTCAAGGTGGCCCATGGGGTTTCAACCCAGGCAGGAGAACAAGCTATAGGTTAGCCCACAGAACTCCAGGATGGCAGCCTGAGGAGCTCGAGGGCCAGACGACACAGCCTGATGCAGGTGGCAGCACCAGAATCGCAGGGCAGCTCCTGACCTGACACTCCTCCCCTCAGCCACAAGGTCGCAGCCACTGCTACCTCCATCCTCACACACCCAGTACCTCCTGTGGAAGAGCAAGGTGGGAAGAGGAAATATGAAAGACTAAATTACCCACTCATCTCGGAAGAGACTGTTCACATGAGAAGCCCCAAGTCTGGCCTGGGTGCTGCCTCTCTCCGCTATGGGGACCCATGGTAGGCATCACTGACTGACCATCCCACTTCCTCCTCCTGAGCCCAGACAAGGCCTCAGAAGCCTTCTCAACACAGTGCTCCATAAAACCACTACCAATTGATCCAGGATGGAAAATGAACGGGCGACTATTTACGAACAGAAATTTGATGAGCATCAGCAATCAAGAGTCTTACATCCGTTTCTTATCAGAAGGTTCCTTCTGGAGGAAAGATTGCAAAAGTCCTTCCGAAGGACACCGGTGCTTCTCCAATGCAGAGAGAAAAGTCTCTGGACTAAAAGCTTTGGTTAAAGAACCTGGGATTTCATACTGACTCTTTGTATTCCAGCCATGAGCAGACCTTTTCTTTCACCTTCCTCTGGCCTTATCCCTAGTCATCTGAAAGCACACAGGGTAAGCTCTTCTTCAGGGCTTTTCAACTGGTTCCAGAACCATACGTAACACTGCTGTTTTTAAAACACCTCACTGCAGCCAAAAGTTTAGCCTCTGGTGTGGGCTTTCCTTGACTTTCAGTGTGGTTGAACATCTGACAACCATTTGGGGGAATAAGTGAAGGGATTAGAACAAGAAACACAACCTTTCGTTGATTTTTCTGCTGATCCATTGGAAATTCATTTAGGCCCACACAAGCTTGCCGATTCTTCCTTTAATATTAAAAATACAATTTCTGCAGAAGCCAGTTCCCATCTGAGATGTCAGAGATGGCTGTCAACACAGGATTCCGAAAGGGGAGTCCTCTCTCACCCTTGCCTCCTCCTGGCCATCTTTTAAAATTATCCCAGCGTTCCTGAGAATGTGCCAAAGGGATGGCCTCAGCCGATGATGTCATTTGTTCACCAGGCGCTGTGGCGCAGCATGGAAAGCCACCTCGCAGCTGTAATCCGCCTCCAGGTAGTCCAAGGATGGCAGACTGGGCCAGCCCAGGGGCCCCAACTGTCTACACTGTGGGCATTCCAAGACAATTGGTCTCTTCCACCCCACTCCCTCCCCTTACCTCCTCTCATGAAAGCTGCAGAACTTCTGCAAACCAAACTGTGGAGCAGCTGAGCAAATTAAACATGAACATCTTTATAAACCTCTTGGTCCCATAACTCTGAAAGCTGCACACGAACCTAGTACAAGCTCTGGGGGATTTTCCCTACCAAAGAGGCCTGTCCTCGAAGAGAGGCAATGCCAGACGAGTTTAGAGCAGCTACCACAAACAGGCAGGCCTGAGGCAGAAGCCCAGCTCTGTCGCTTCTCACCTGTGTCCTCGGACAGGCTTCTCAATCTTACGGATTCTCAGTTTCCACATCTCTAAGAAGCAGGGCAGTAAAACCCTAAAATCCTCGGGTTTTTAGGATAACAGAAAAAATGAGGGGAACGAATCTCTTTTCACGGTGCTTTGCTTCCCTCTTCTCCCCGCTCTGCATGTAAAGACGGCAGAGAACGCCGGATCATTTCGCTGTTGCTGCTTTCTGGATCGGAAGCAGGGGTTGCCGTGGGGTGAAGAGACTGTGTTTGTAGGAAAACGGGCAACAGAACTTCAACCTCTGGAGCCGGCTGAAGGCACAGCTGATACACCACGCCGGCTTCCTAAGCCCGCAGCCTCAGCCAGCAGTGACTGTCAGCTTTCCCCGGAGCCGCCCTGGAGGAGAGGCACCCCCACCTCACCCGCCCCCGGGAGCCCAGCCTGGCAGCTGAGCCCGCTTGGCCGTGAGGCAGCCAGGGAAACCTAAAACCGGGTGTGCTATCGAGTTCTGCTGTGGGATTTTCACACAGGCCGGGTAACTACCGACATGGGAGCGGGCTGAACCGGAGACCCCCGCAGCTCTAAGGCTCGGGTCACATTACGCCTCCCCAGCCCTACACGAAGCCCCAGCGTGGTGAGCCCAGCACCGTTCCAAAGGCCCTGGCCAAGGGCCCCTGGCTCTCACCGAAGGGCAATGAGGAGGACAAGGGAAGGAACACTTGAAAATATAAAGTAAAAGAATCAGTTGATCCCTAAGTGGATTTTCAGTGCTGCTGTCATCTTATGTAAGGCACACACAGTTACAACCTTGGGAATGAATGGCAAGGTAGGTGGGTGGCAACTGCCCTGCCTCCAGTGTGTGGTGTGATGCCCGGGGCCTGAGCTCAGGCATGCTAAGTGCTCAGAGCTGCAGGCGGAGGGGAGAGGTGATGGAGACCAGATGGTATAGCTGATACACAAAGGGCTGAATTAGTAGGGGAGTGGGGTCTGGGACCCGCTGTCTGCTTCTCTCTCCTGCTCCCTTCCTGCACGCATTTCCTGGAGTGTGCTCCATGGAGTATAAACTGCTGGTGAGCAGTGGAAAGAGCTGTTCTACAAACCAGACCCTGTGGTCAAATGGCTGCACAGTTATTCTTCCTCTTGGGATAAACAGAGCAACTTCACGGAAAAAAAGAGGAAGGGCTATTTAGAAGCTACTAGTGATCAATGCAAAGAAATAGAGGAAAACAACAGAATGGGAAAGACTAGAGATCTCTTCAAGAAAATTAGAGATACCAAGGGAACATTTCATGCAAAGATGGGCTCAATAAAGGACAGAAATGGTATGGACCTAACAGAAGCAGAAGAGATTAAGAGGAGGTGGCAAGAATACACAGAAGAACTGTACAAAAAAGATCTTTATGACCCAGATAATCACAATGGTGTGAGCACTGACCTAGAGCCAGACATCCTGGAATGTGAAATCCAGTGGGCCTTAGAAAGCATCACTACGAACAAAACTAGTGGAGGTGATGGAATTCCAGTTGAGCTATTCCAAATCCTGAAAGATGATGCTGTGAAAGTGCTGCACTCAATATGCCAGCAAATTTGGAAAACTCAGCAGTGGCCACAGGACTGGAAAAGGTCAGTTTTTATTCCAATCCCAAAGAAAGGCAATGCCAAAGAATGCTCAAACTACTGAACAATTGCACTCATCTCAGTCGGACACAACTGAGCGACTTAACTTTCACTTTTCACTTTGATGCACTGGAGAAGGAAATGGCAACCCACTCCAGTGTTCTTGCCTGGAGAATACCAGGGACGGGGGAGCCTGGTGGGCTGCCAGATGTCTATGGGGTTGCACGGAGTCGGACACGACTGAAGCGACTTAGCAGCAGCAGCACATGCTAGTAAAGTAATGCTCAAAATTCTCCAAGCAGGCTTCAGCAATACGTGAACCGTGAACTGCCTGATGTTCAAGCTGGTTTTAGAAAAGGCAGAGGAACCAGAGATCAAATTGCCAGCATCCACTGGATCATGGAAAAAGCAAGAGAGTTCCAGAAAAACATCTATTTCTGCTTTATTGACTATGCCAAAGCCTTTGACTGTGTGGATCACAATAAACTGTGGAAAATTCTTCAAGAGATGGGAATACCAGACCACCTGACCTGCCTCTTGAGAAACCTATATGCAGGTCAGGAAGCAACAGTTAGAACCGGACATGGAACAACAGACTAGTTCCAAATAGGAAAAGGAGTACGTCAAAGCTGTATATTGTCACCCTGTTTATTTAACTTATATGCAGAGTACATCATGAGAAATGCTGGACTGGAAGAAACAAGCTGGAATCAAGATTGCTGGGAGAAATATCAATAACCTCAGGTATGCAGATGACACCACCCTTATGGCAGAAAGTGAAGAGGAACTAAAAAGCCTCTCGATGAAAATGAAAGTGGAGAGTGAAAAAGTTGGCTTAAAGTTCAACATTCAGAAAACGAAGATCATGGCATCCGGTCCCATCACTTCATGGCAAATAGATGGGGAAACAGTGGAAACAGTGTCAGACTTTATTTTTTGGGGCTCTAAAATCACTGCAGATAGTGATTGCAGCCATGAAATTAAAAGATGCTTACTCCTTGGAAGGAAAGTTATGACCAACCTAGATAGCATATTGAAAAGCAGAGACATTACTTTGCCAACAAAGGTCCGTCTAGTCAAGGCTATGGTTTTTCCTGTGGTCATGTATGGATGTGAGAGTTGGACTGTGAAGAAGGCTGAGCGCCGAAGAATTGATGCTTTTGAACTGTGCTGCTGGAGAAGACTCTTGCGAGTCCCTTGGACTGCAAGGAGATCCAACCAGTCCATTCTGAAGGAGATCAGCCCTGGGATTTCTTTGGAGGGAATGATGCTGAAGCTGAAACTCCAGTACTTTGGCCACCTCATGCGAAGAGCTGACTCATTTGAAAAGACTCATGCTGGGAGGGATTGAGGGCAGGAGGAGAAGGGGACGCCAGAGGATGAGATGGCTGGATGGCATCACTGACTCGATGGACTTCAGTCTGAGTGAACTCCGGGAATTTGTGATGGACAGGGAGGCCTGGCATGCTGTGATTCATGGGGTCGCAAAGAGTAGGACACGACTGAGCGACTGAACTGAACTGACCTGAATGAAGTCTGCCACACACTGGGAAATGCTGGAGTAAACAAAAGGAAAAGGTGGCTTCTGTAAGCTGCATTCCATTCCCAACCAGGAGAGGCTCAAACCATGAGGACAGTTGTTGACACTAGCAAGTATGTTGGTGGGCAGCTCTGGGTTAAGCTTGGTTGCTCTTCAGTAACAGGCACTAGATTGGCATCTCCTGTCTGTATTCTCAGGGCCCTCCTCTCATTGTCCCAAGATGGCGGTCATGGCTCCAGGAGTCATATTCTGGCACACAACTTCACGCACAAGCAGAAAGCAAGGAAATGTCAAAAAAGAAAGCACATTCTCCCTGTGTTTCTTTTTATTTCCAGAGTCACCAAACGAAGTTTCATTGATCAGAAGAACTGAGTCACATGTGCATACCTGGCAAAAAGATCACAGGTCCTGTAGTTGTCATATAAATATGATGATTCATTCCCTGGGGTTGGGCCATTATCTTTTGAACAAAATCACAGTTCTAATGACAAAAAAAGAAAAAAAGGAGGATTAGCTAATTGGACGCTACTTATGGGGTCCACCATAAGAGATTTCCTTACTCTAGGACTTCTGAAAGCTTTTATATGTAAATATGCAAAGTTTATCTCCTGAGGCAGAGTAAATATGCAGCTTTCCAAACTTATCTGACCACAAAACTTTGTCACCAATCATCTCAAGAGACTTGGGTTCTATGGAACACACTTTGGGAAACACTGTCCAATGTATCCCCTCAGCATTTCCTTTCTTAATTTGCATGACATCACTTTTAGACTAGACAGAAACCTTGTCCTCAGCCTTGAGTAAATACAATTTTCATAAATTTCTGTCTTCCTGATGTTTTTTTTAAGTCGCTCCCTGTCCAAGTCAAACCTGGATTCACAATGACAATTTTTCTGTCTCTGCCAAAAGCCTTGCATGTAGACATTTATCCTGAAATGTTTTCAGTCCCCACAAAACTCTTCAAAGTTAAAAAGAAAAAAAGTAAGGTGAAGCCCTGAAACCTAAATTCCAGCAGCTGTTTTAAAATGTTCTAACAGTTCCATCCACCTGTGATTACCATGTATGTTCCATGTGTCTCTCTTTTCTCTCTAATTAGCTGTTTAAGTTTCCTTTCCTCAAGAAGCCTGATCATGGTGTACATTCAAGAGTAGTGGCTAAAAGCTCTATAATATCAGGCTTAGAGGAAAATTTCAGCTGTACTGAATTTGCAAAATTTTCTCACCTTTTGCACAATGGTTGTGAACTATTACAGCTTCCTTCCACCTACCAAGTAGTGCCCAGAAACAGTGTTAAGCATTTCTCCTGCATTAGTTCCATTCTTACACTGAGCTGTGAGCCAGGTATTACTATCAGCCCTGATTTTACAGGTGAGAACACCGAATTGGGGGAGCTAATGCCAAAGTCTGCCTGACTCCAGAGCCTATACTAATCTTAAAGTCTACTGGCTTCCTATAAAGATGATCTGCCAGTTGTTGGGAGAGATTCAGGCTGAAACCTTTTCTATTCAAAAGTGAACCCGTGCTTGCCAGCTTCCTTCATGAAGTTGTAACCACATGACTGCTAAAATTTGTGCATTGCTATATAGAACATCTTCTTTTTTTTTTTTAATGGTTGGACTTAGTACAAATTGAAAAAAGTATAACCAAGCTCTCCTTGGAGAGATTTGATGTCTGTGTATACATGTGTGTGGGGGCTTCCCTAGTGGCTCAGCGGTAAAGAATATGCCTGCAATGCAAGAGTTGCAGGAGATGCGGGTTCAATCGCTGGGTCAGGAAGATCCCCTGGAGGATTGTGGCAACCCACTCCAGTATTCTTGCCTGGAGAATCCCATGGACAGAGGAACCTGGCAGTCTGCATTCCATAGGCTCCCAAAGAGTCGGACACAACTGAAGTGACTTAGTACACATGCACGTGTGTTAAGGGAGTAAGGTATAATCACATTTTTCCCTTATTAGGTAAAATCAGCTTAAACTTACGTTAAAGGTAATTGTTAAAACTTCTCTCAAAGGGAAGTTTGTGTGATATTAGCAAAGCAGCAGAGCACCAATTCTACCTAGTAATAAAATATTAAAAATATATAAAATCAACATTTCCTTGCATCTCCTATATGGGAGACACAGTGCTATGTGCTTTACATATTTTTTTTCAAGTTCTTATAATCATCTTGAGAAGTGTGCCTTATTGCTCCAGTTTAATAATTTAAAAACCGGGGTTTCAGGAGATTAGTTAACAAGGTAAAGTCACAAAGCTAGATTTGGTGGCAACTGTGGAGTTGAGAAGGGCTTCCCAGGTGACTTAGTGGGTAAAGAATCCACTTGCAATGCAGGAAACGCAGGAGACGTGGGTTCAATTCCAGGGGCAGGAAGCTCCCCTGGAGGAGAGCATGACAACCCACTCAGTATTCTTTCCTGGAGAATCCTATGGACAGAGGAGCCTGGCGGGCTACACTCCACAGGTTCACAAAGAGTTGGCTATGACTGAAGTGACTGAGCATGCATGCATGCATATGGAGTTGAGAAATGGAGGATGATTAGGGGCAACGGAGTCTAACCCTAACCTGCTCCTGCCAGGAGTGGTGGCCTCCATGGGGCACTGGCCAGCAGCTGGACAGTGATGCTGTGGCCCCCTCAGCTTGTGTGAAGACTGAGCAAGATCAGCCTGGCCTTTAACACTCCTACACATTCAGGACAAAGTGCTTGAGTGCATCACTTGGGTTCTTGGTTCCCCACCTGCACAGAAGGGCAGTCATTGCTGCTTGTTTGGTCAGCTGAACAAGGTGCTTGCCTCTGAATTAACAGCACATAAATCACCGTGAGCTCCTTGAAGAAAGGTGCTTTTCCACCCAAAGCATTGTTTGACTACTACTCTTCTTGCTTTTATTATATAGCCTGTATTACACAAATATTGTCTGAAATGTCTGTTTGAATTGGATTATCCCTTTCAGTGGGTCATTGGAAGTGCCCATTGTCTTGGTTTCTGGAGGAGCTCCATCTGTGCCACAGAATCTCTTTTAAAAAAAAAAAAGCCCAAAAGTAAATTCAACTCTACTTGGTGAAATAAAAGAGAAAGAACGGCTCTTTCATATGATCATGCTTAGACTTGGCTGCTTTTATGATGTTTTAAGGGATTTTCTTTCTTTCTTCTTTTTTTCCTCCTCCCAGACTACCTTCTTTGTTTAGGGATCCCTATTTGTCCTCCTGCCTTTTCTACAGTGTCACTTATTGCTTTGCGAGAGACTTACTGAATGTGAGGACACAAAAGGACAATGAGACTTGTTACCCGAGGCAAGAAGCCACCTGCATGCATTTAAAGGGGCTCCTTCTCATATATCTCACTGGTTGGTACCAAAGGCATTAACAGAAGGGCCACAACCCAGCTCTCTTACTCTGGGTGGATGAGGGAGGGGTTATCTCCTTGGGGCTCCCAAACAGATGAGTTCTCAAGGAACCAGGGGAAAATTAACTGGAATTATTATCGTGTGTGTTAGTCACTCAGTTGGGTCTGACTCTTTGTCACCCTGTGGACTGTAGCCTCAGACTCCTCTGTCCATGGAGCTCTCCAGGCAAGAATATTGGAGTGGGTAGCCATTCCCTTTTCCAGGGATCTTCCTGACCCAGGGATCGAACCTGGGTCTCCTGCATTGTAGGCAGATTCTTTATTGTCTTAGCCACAAAGGAAACTCACAATTATGATGATGATGATGATGATTAATTCTGTCTTTTTTTTTTTTTTTTTACTTCAAAGAGACAGCAGGGGAATGGATCCATCCTGATTCACATTAAGTTTTCCTGATTATAAAATTTTTAGGCAGAAAGAGGACTTTGCCACTTAGGCTGGACAGAGGGCAGAAATGTGGAGTAAGCTTGCCAGAGGGCACTCACCACTTTTACCCACTATAATCCAGAAAGTCAAAACAAGATGAACAAGTTAAGATGTTTTGTTCCCAATGGGTTGAATTAGCTAAGGAGATTGCAGGACGTTTTGTTTTGCAGCTGAACAATTGGCTTTGTTTGACCCTTTCATTCCTTATTATCTATCTTCTTCACTCCTTGCTAAATTCTACAGAAATGAAGAAGTAGGCAGAGAACATTGCACAAAGGCCTCACACTAAATATATTCATAACTGATGCATTCAAAGGCCGAATATAAAGGAAACATTAGCAGGGCAAGTGAGTCTCAACAGAATGAAAAGCCCATCTGGGCAGTGACATGTTATCCGCATCATATAACAGAGAGTAGGAAGAAGCAATAGACGATTGTTGACATGGAATAAATAAATGAGCTATTTATGCGTCCATCTGAGAAGAAAGACACACTGAGAGAAAGTCTGTGCAGTTTACTTACTTGCTTCAGATTTTGCCAAGCATGAAACACACCTGCAAGGTCAAATCGTGTGGGGCTTGTGCGGTGGGTCGGGGCAGGTGGTAATGGTAAGCCTCTCTCAGTGTAAATCACACAGGGGAGAGGGCTTCCAGCACAGGCCCTCCTGGCCCCCGTCCAAGGTGCCTCGTTACTGAATTACCAAAATGGCTCCTGATCGGGCAGCCTCTTCTAAAAGGTCAGCTGTGGTGCAACCTCAAGGATGGTGTAACAGCAAGGCCCTATTACTGCTTTCATTTGGAAGCTAAGTTGCTTCCCAAATGACTGGTGTTTAGGATGAATCACTGACCAGAGCCATATGGTGTCTGGCTCACAGTAGGCCTTTAATATTTATTGAATGAATGAATGAGTGACCACAACCTCAACTGTGACCTACATGAGATTTAATCTCATGTTCTCACTTATGCTGATTGTTCTAGAAAGTATATATCTTAGAAATTAAACTGTCTTCTTTCATCATTCTCTAAGATATAATATAACTGCTATATGCAAATTGGCACAAAATAAAAAAAGAAGAAAAAGTGGGAGACAGACTTAGGGGGAGGATATTTTTTCAAGTCGTTGAACAAAATACTGGGTTCAATTCCCCAGGGTAGGGAGGTGCTTGGGGAGCCCACCCCAGTAGTAAGTCTAGTGAGCTGGTCCATGAGGGACCAGGGCTATCTCTTATTTATAATCAGATCAGACCAGAGCCTATGGCAAGAGGCCCAAGCAGGCAATTCAAACCCGAGAAACCAGAAGCCATATATTAAGACAAAGCCACAGACCTAGAGAAAAACAGAAAGTAAGGAAATGACAGATGGGGGAAGAAAGGGGTTGGGGGTAAGGGGCAATAAGTTACAATATAAAGAATTAGAGGAGTTCTGTATAAAACTTGTGGAATTGAGTGGAGGGATGGGAGAAATGAAATTCTCAAGTCAGACATACTTTGAATTTCAAATATAGTTTTAAAAAAAATTGGTCTTTTTTATTGCCTAACCCTACTTTCCCCAACATTTTGTTATAAAAGATTTCAAATATATAGAGAAATTGAAATGTATATGGTGAACACACCTACTACGTAGATTTTAGAATGATCATTCTGCTGTATTCGCTTTATCACACATCAATCTATCTACCCATTCCTCTCTCCTTTCATCAATCCATTCTATTTTTATTTTTATTTCCAGAATTTTAAAATGGAAATATAGCTTTTTTGGTTAAATGCTCATGATTTTTGTTGTTACTTATATCAAGGTAAGCGTAGATGTGTCAGCTAAATGTCCCATAGTGTATTAACATATTCCCTTTTCTCATTGTAATAGAAATTTAAAATATGTATATGAAAATTTAACACAAAGATTATGTTTCCTAATTTCCTTTGCAGCTAGGAGCAACTATGTGGCTAAGTTCTGATCAATAAAATATAATACAAACTGTCATGTGACAGTTTCCAGGACCTCTAAGAGGTAGTCTCTGCACCCATTGTGCCCTCTCTTTCATCGTTACTTACATTTCACTGCCTGGACCATGAGTCTAAGGACTGCATCTGGGGATGGCATTATGGAGCCATGAGCTGGATGAAGTCTATGGTCCTGAAGACTCCATGGAGCAGAACCACATTAGCATAAACCTTGTTGTCATTTACACTCTCACTTGAAAGTAAACCTAATTCTAATAAACATGACAAAACTTAAAAATCAAACAAGACAGAAAGGCTTATAATGAAAAGCAAGTGATACATCCTAACGCTTCCTCAGCCCCAGCTGAGCTCCCCAGAAGTACACTTTTAAGTGGTAACTTCTACAATTATGAATAATCTTTCTATTTTTCTTTCTCTATTTATCCATTTAGACTCCGTCTATTGACTTCAGCTCACTTGAGGCCCTCTTCCACTTCTTCCTTCTTCCAGTCAACAAAGGTACATTGTTATTTCGGGTTTTTTTATTATTTGTATTTTTAAATACAATTATTTCTTTTTTCCGTCAATTAAAGATGAAATCTCTTGTCTCCCTGCTTTGTAAGATGAAGTCATCAGCCCACCTACCTCCAAGTCTTTCCACTTCTTTCTTGTCCCTCTATCATCTCAATCTCTATTATTTGTTATGTTTCCATTGTCAACATCAATTTCAAGTGCCATGTACATGCTTTGATAGACAGGTTCACTTTTGAGTGAGAGGAGCCTGCCTTTTTTCTTTTGTATCCTGAAATGTCAGAATGTAGACAGCTTTGCTCTTGGGCACCAAATCCTACCTTTGGTGCCCTAATTTGATTAGAGCCCTATAGACTTCAATCTACAATTCACACAGCATATCGTACTTATGTGTTTACAGGTCTATCATATCCAGCCCTTTATCCTCACCAACAGACAAGGTCTGGCAAGGGTCTGGCACTTGGAGCTACAAGGAACTACCAGAGTTTTCAGAGTGACAAGACCAGAACCCAGGTGATTTCACATCCATTGCTCCTGGCGATTTTTTGAAAAGTCAGTGCCTGTGGATCAATATGACAGGCCCACATTCTCCTAGAATACCAGAAGCTATACTGCTTCTTGGCAGATACAAGTGAAGTTTGCAGAGACGCATTTAGCATGTTTCTCTTTCTCCAAGTCTCAGAGGCTCTAGCAACCCTCTGGGTACCCTGGGCACACCATCCATGTCTGAGTTGAGGGACCACGTTTCTAAGCTGAGAGCACAGAATACCCACCACGGATGCCTGTTTGGTGGCTTGTAGACAGAAGCTTTTAAAGTCATGCGATGATGCTCTGAATGTGCTATTTGGTTCAGTACATGACTTCTCCACAGAGAAACAGATGAAAATGTAAGAACATGTGTTCACGTGCATTTAGCTTGAAAGAATGGCAGCACTGTCATAGGTTATCTTTGGCACAAAAATCCAAGCCACAAGAAGTATATGTTTATAAGGATCATTTTAGCTTGGTGCTATTGTGCTGTGAAAAATGAGGATGGAGACAAGGACTTTAAAATTAAAATCATATACACTGATATGCCTTTCCTACATTGTTCAATACAAGTTCAAATCTGTCTGACTTCTTAGACTGAGTTTTCAGCAGCTCAATTGAACCTCTCAGGATCATAAATTTGGAGAAGATCATGAAAGGGATCACATCCATCTTTCTCATCCCAGGTAACAGAGCATCTGAACCACTTCAAAAAGTCCTTAGTCTAATCCTACCTCTTTCCTTGTTGATGCCATTATATGCAACCACTACCATAGGCAGCAGTGATTAGTGGATAGAGCTCATATAAGAAAGTAGAAACTTGAGTGAAAAGTCATGAAGTGACTCCATAATGAACAAGCAAATAACTCAAGTAGCAGAGAAAAATCCCAAACAGAATCAGGCTGTCCCAGAAAAGCCATTTAAGTGATGATGGGCAAGTCTCAAATCATCCTTTCTTCTGGAATTCCACTTGGTCAGTGTGCCCATCATATGGCAGCTGCCTGCACTGAAGCTCCACCTTCTCCCACGCTGCCTTCTTTACAACCACACAGTCCACAGGGTCCTCAGTGGTCAGTGGTTCAGTTGCCCACTGCCCCCACCCTCCCACTCCACCCTCCCTGCCAGCAGCCACTGCTTCTGCCTTCTTATGACCTACTCTCCCTTATTTGGCAAAAATGTTCATCTGCTTTGTGGTTTACTATATTGTTATCCTCTCCTTCTTGTAGTAATAGAACCCTCACATATTAGCTGGTCACATGGTGACCTAGCATTAGGACTACATCTTCCAGTCTCCCTTGCTATTTGTGATCACATGACTAAGTTACGCTAGGGATATGTGTAATTTCCAGGTCATATTCTTAAAGGCAGTGGCTTTGCCTTCCCTTTTCTTTCTCCTGCTAGCTGGAATGCAAAGCCATCATCATGTCAGGGAGCCAAATGGACCAGATTAACACCCTAGGAGAAGGCAGAGTAACAAGAGGGAGGGAGCCTGGCTCCCTGAAGCCATCAGGTCACCCCTGCAGCTCTGGATTGCCTACCCAGTCCTCGAGTAAGAGAGAAATAAGCTTCTGTCTTGGTTTAGGCTCTATATTTGCATCTATTTGCTATTGCTATCTATCCTTATCCGAATGCAGCACTGTTCCCGGTCATTTGTACCATGTTTGCAACCTACCCCAAATGCCAAAACTCTGCTCCCAAGAGGCCCTCCTCCAGGACCCTCCACCAAATCTTAGCTTCCCCTTTTGTGCACTGTATTTGGAGTTCTCAGTGCTAGAGTACTGGTAGTGTTTGGTCAGGCTGGTAGCTCTTCATTAAACTGACCAAAAGTTATGCTTGGTCTCATAGAAAGTTTTCAGCAAATGTTTGTCGAATGAGTGCATGACCAATAGAAAGTTCTACCACTCAAAGCAAAAGAACCAGTTAATGGAAGCTTTCTCCTTCAGATTCTTTAAAATAATCACCATCATCATCACACATTCATTTAATCAATGTGCTAGATAATGTACTAGTTGGCAATTTGATGCACTTTTAATCTCACAAGAACTCTGTAAGCCATGTATTATAATAATAATAGCATTATTATTGTTGTTATTGTTATTCCCATTTTACATGAGGAAACTGGGTTCAGAGAAGCTAAATAACTTGCCTTAGACAAGTTAAGTGGCAGAGCCAAACTCAAAGAAGCTACCTCAGTCTTGCCCAAATGCCACAGGCATCCTTAACCATTGAGCTAAAGATGATGGTTTAAAACAAAGAAACATGTTAAGTGTAGAAGGAGTTCCTGGAGCTTTTATTGTTCATATCTGCAGCAAGCAGAAGTCCCCCCAAAACCTGAGCCCTTGAGAAAGCTACAGGGGCACGTGGCACAGATCATGGAGCAGACCACCATTTGCCATCAGAGAATGACCCACGATTCTGGATATCTAGGCTTCCAGAAACTCTTAATACTTCTTTCAAGTTATTTATTTTTTAAAAAAATACTTATTATTTATTTGGTTGTGTCAGGTCTTAGTGTGGCAGGCAGGATCTTCATTGTGTCATGTGGGATCTTTCGTTGCAGCAGATGGACTCTCTAGCTGTGCATGTGGTCTCCAGAGTGTGCGGGCTTCAGTAGTTGCAGTAATGGGGTTAGCTGCTCTATGGCATGTGGGATCTAAGTTCCCTGACCAGGGATCAAACCTGCGACCCTTGCATTGTAAGGAGAATTCTTAACCACTGGACCACTAGGGGAGTCCCTTTCAAGTTATTTTTTCAAGCACAATAGCTCACATTTGTGTAGCACTCTATGGTGAATAAATGCTTTTATAAGCATTAGCTCAGATGATTCATAAAATCATTTTGGAAGTTGAAAAAGTGAAAGTGTTAGTTGCTTGGTCATATCTGACTCTTTGTGACGCATGGATTGGAACCCACCAGGCTCCTCTGTCCATGGAATTCTCCAGGTAAGAATATTAGAGTAAGTAGCCATTCCATTCTCCAGGGGATCTTCCTGACCCAGGGATTGAAGCTGGGTCTCCTGAACTGCAGGCAGGTTCTTTATCATCTGGGCCATCATATCATTCATCAAATCATTTTTTAAGGTAACTGAAACTATTCTTCTTCCTATTCTCCAGAAGAAGAAACTGAGACCCAGAAAGATTGTGACTGTGCTGGTAAGTGGCTGAATACATCTGAACACAGGATTTTTGCTTCCTTCATGTCTCATGCTCTTCCTAATTGCCATGTCACATCCCTTCCATTCATCGGCCACCCCTCTCCTGAAGCACACCACGCAGAAATGACGATAGACTAGCCTTTACAGAGGGAAAAACAAATAATGCTCGGTTTTAAAATATTATTTTGAAATGTTATTTTTTCAGAGGCATCCATCCAGTCCTGTTAAACTAGGAAAAGTTGTAGAAAACACAAGCGTTTAGTGGTTTGAATTCACTGAGGTTGGGGTAAATGCCATCAATGGCTTTTCCTTAGGTGGCCCACCTGTGTACACTTTTTAGGTAGTTTCAGGAGTTGGCCCAAGTCATCTGAAAAACCATCTTGAGCTCTGAGCAATCTACAGCTTGCCCTTCTCCTCAGACAACAAGGTAGGTGACTGAGATCAAGGTAAGGAAAACCAGCGGAGTAGGCGGGCTGCGTGTGGTGACGCCAGTGGGGGCACGAGCTGGGCGCCACAGGGTGCTGCCTTCCGCGAGTGCCAAACGCACATAAAACACCCTCTTTTATTTCTCAGTATTTGGAAGGTCGGATCCAGAACCCATTCACCTGGGTGCTGAACTTTTTAGTGGAAAATTTACCAGATGCAAACAGGGTGTTTTTGTACTGGGTGTTTTCCCTGGACCACGGGCTGGTGGGAATGTGGGGAGGATGACAAATCTGTAAACAAAAGGCTTTGTGGCCTGGGCCTGCTGGAGAAGTCAAGCGGGGCCAATGCTCAGGATGACTGAGATGCTTGTGGTGACAAGCAAGTCTGCTGGGAACAGAGAGAGCCCAGCAGCTCACAGGGACCTGGGGGAAGGGGAGTGAGCGGAGGCTTAGCCCCATGGGGAGACAGCGGTGGTGAGAGGTGTGGGGCTGTTCTCAGAGCAGCGGCTCAGCATGGCTGACCTGCTTTCTGCACCCACTGGGAAACATGGAAACGTGACAGCCTAAGCCTGCCAAACAGCCCTCGTAAAATCAGAGTCCTGTTACAGAGAAAGGAAAGGGGCAAGACAGAACAGGAAGACCAGGGTGGACAGTGCTTCGCTTCTCCCCTCGCCTTCCTTGTGACTGAGGGGGTCTGTCGCCGCCTTTCGGCCATTGCAAAGCAGCACCCCCACCCGGCTCCCCTCTCAACCCCCCACTGCCTTCCAGGCCGCAGATGTCCCAGGATTGCTCAGCCCGTCGACCCTCCGTGCAAGCAGCAGCAGCCACCTCTTCTGTTCGCCTAGGGCTGTTGGAGAAGCAGAGGATGCGGCAGACACCTTCCAAAACTATGTTTCCGAAAGGAAACAGGTTTAAAAGAGGCCTTTAAGAAGGGGTGGAGGGGGGGGTCCCTCACCTGCCTTCCTTGAGCAGGAACAGACTGAGAAATCCAGGCTGCTCACTGCTCTTTCTCTCTTCAGAGGTGTTTTCCCCTGGCTGTCTGCACAGAGGGAGGTTTGGAAAGCCTTCAGGATAAGCAACAGTGGGAACACTGCGCTTTCACCCAGAGGAGGCCACACACGGAGACTGCACAGAGAAACACACATACACACGCACCACACACACACACAAATGCGCGCAGACAAAAAGAAATCTCCATTCCGTTCATCTTTCAACATGAAGCAAGCACATGGCAAACATTGCAAAATCTGGGCTTGGCGGGCGGGGGCCTGGGGTTTTTAGGTGGATATTAGAGCAGTGGGTAGACATTAACCCTTCATGTGCCACTCATTCTATTCTTCACCCTAGAATGAAGAAACTGGGTTTTAAGAAAGCCTCAAAAACAAGTAGAAGTGATGGTGGATAGCGTAGGCAATTAAAGGAGAAAATCAGGACACAAACTGAACCTCTGAATAATATTAAAATAAATTCAAAATAACCTTTTAAAAGCTGGCAATTGCAATACTGGTAATCTAATATTTACCCCAACTTTAATAAATGTTTAGAACTACAAGGAACTACATTCAAATATTGTTCCGGGATTAGCAAGCTCTGGGCTTCTCAAACTTGAATAAGCACAGAACCCACTGGGGGAGGGGAATCTGGTAAGAATGCCGATTCTGACTCAGGAGGTCTGGAGTAGGGCATTGCTGACAAGAACCCAGGTGATGATACAGCGGCTAGCAAGGATATACACGGAGTTTTTTTCTTCTTTATACCTGCTGGTGTCTTTTAATCTGTAATAAACATATTACTGACTTAGATAATCATGAAAATATTATCTTTTTGAAGATAAAGCATTTGTAGATTAAGTTCATTCAGTGCTTAATCTGACGAGATCCTGGGAGATGAGACTTTTTACCAGGAAAGCAATTCAGAGCTTTGATTCTCAGCCTCAAGTGGGGGTGGGGGGTGGTGGGGTCGTAGGGGATTCCCCAGGAAGCTTTACAAAGCATGTGCCCCCTGGGGACTTGTCGGAATGGGAGTGGGGCTGGGTAATTGGAGAGCTTCTGGACCACACACCACGCAGCTCCCCAGGGCAGAGAACCGCCAATGCAGCCTTCTGCGGCGACTTTGCACTTTACTGTCATTCACAGAGGCCTGCATGGGGCTTTGGCTGCCATGGCCTGCTGGGGCAGAGTAGAAAGGTACTGTGTTTTATGCTAGCAATGCTTATCAAGAGTAAACAGACTTTTTCACTGCTCATACTTTGTGCTAAAGCAACCACCTCATCCCTCACTTTTATATATCTGACTGAGAAACAAAGAATTGGTGATGACCTTGTCACTATCTTAAAGACACTGGGCAGACTGAGGCAAACAGGACCCTTGGACTTTGGGTTTTAGAGGTTACAAAGTGGTGCAGTTGCAAACACAACTGGCATTTTGGTGAGTCCTCTCAGTGGGATAAAAGGAACATCACTGCCCGAAGTGTACCTCTTCTGTGGAATCACAGAGAATTTATTATTCAAAATTCTGCCGTAGATGCAATATGAATTTCAGTTCAGTTCAGTTCAGTCACTCAGTCATGTCCAACTCTTTGCTACCCCATGGACTGCCCCATGGCAGGCTTCCCTGTCCATCACCAACTTCTGGAGCTCACTCAAACTCATGTCCATTGAGCCAGTGATGCCATCCAACCATCTCATCCTCTGTCATCCCCTTCTCCTCCTGCCCTCAATCTTTCCCAG
>NW_011494629.1:4859976-4871926 GCF_000754665.1 Bison bison bison
CATTGAGCCAGTGATGCCATCCAACCATCTCATCCTCTGTCATCCCCTTCTCCTCCTGCCCTCAATCTTTCCCAGCATCAAGGTCTTTTCCAGTGAGTCAGCTCTTCGCATCAGGTGGCCAAAGTACTGGAGTTTCAGCTTCAGCATCAGTCCTTCCAATGAATATTCAGGACTGATCTCCTTTAGGATCAACTGGTTGGACCTCCTTGCAATCCAAGGGAGTCTTAAGAGTCTTCTCCAACACCACAGTTCAAAAGCATCGATTCTTTGGTGCTCAGCTTTCTTTATAGTCCAACTCTCACATCCATACAAGACTACTGGAAAAACCATAGCTTTGACGAGATGGACCTTTGTTGGCAAAGGAATGTCTCTGCTTTTTAACATGCTGTCTAGGTTGGTCAGAGCTCTTCTTCCAAGGAGCAAACATCTTTTAATTTCATGGCTGCAGTCACAGTCTGTGGTGATTTTGGAGCCCAAGAAAATAAAGTCTGTCAGTGTTTCCATTGTTTCCCCATCTATTTGCCATGAAATGATGGGAGCGGATGCCATGATCTTAGTTTTTGAATGTTGAGTTTTAAGCCAGCTTTTTCCCTCTCCTTTTCCACCTTAATCAAGAGGCTCTTTAGTTCCTCTTTGCTTTCAGCCATAAGGCTGATATCATCTGCATATCTGAGGTTATTGATATTTCTCCTGGCAAACTTGATTCCAGCTTGTGCTTCATCCAGCCTAGCACTTCGCATGATGTACTCTGCATAGAAGTTAAATGAGCAGGGTGACAATATATAGCCTTGACATACTCTTTTTCCGATTTTGAACCAGTCCGTTGTTCCATGTTCTCACTTATTCATCCGTTTTCAACTCCATTTCGAACCTCCTGACCCCAGGCAGACCCAATACCCACCAAACCCACTGAGACTTGGGGAGGGGATGTTTCCACACAGGGGATATGGAATAGGAAGCATATGTCAAACTGAGAAGTAAGGCCCTGGAGTGGGCCAGTGTTTACTGCTCTGGGGCGTTTGCTGAGAGGACAGCTTCTTACAAGCTTTCAGATAAATGGTGATAATGGAGATTCTAAATAAAGAATATTCAAACAGTCCTGCTCCAGCCTTGTCTATGCAAATTAAACTACATTGCAAAGAAGATACAACTGTGTTTTCCTTCTGAGATCCGAATAAGGCAATTCCACAGTTGACAGGTCTGGCGTCCATTCATAATGGGACATACAGAGACAGTGCATGGTGTCATGTCTGTGGTCTACAAACTAACGCGATTCCGAATGCATCCAGGTGAAAAGTAAGATGGGCTAATATACACCTCCTTCGCCCCTCCTCCTTTGTGTATTTGACATATTTTATTATGTATTCTCTTTAAAACTCTCCTTTTCAGTTTTGGCATTCAACCATCCTGGCCATTTTGAAACTCTGTTAAACACTTCCCTCCCTCCCTCCTTTCCTTTTTCCTCCCTTCCTCTCTCCTTTACTTCCTTTTTCCACTATGATGCCAGCAATGCTTTTTGCAAAGCAGTGTTACAAAACTCATCAAAGGGAGGCAGGTGGCGGGCATGATGCATTCCCCACAGCCTGTGTGATTCTCACCAAACTGAATCCCTTGAAGGCTGGGTGTCCGGAGACTGTGTGGCCTCCACCACAAGATGAAGGCTTCTGGCCTTTTTGGGCAGAATGCTGCTGACACCTCCTACTTCGATCCTTCTTGAGGTACCCATGTTTCTCTAAAATTATTTCTCCTCTTTTCCTTATAGCTGATTTTTGAAAAAACCTTTTATTTCTACTTGGAATCTCAAACATGTTGATAATGTCTCCTTCAGCTATTCTTTTTAAAGAAACTTTTACTGTTTTTTTCTTTAATTATGTGTTTGTGTACACATTTTTCTCTCGTTGGAGCACAGTCACTGCGTTAGTTTACCAGGGCTGCCATAGCAGAGTACCACAGACTGGGCGGCTTAAGCAACAGGAATTTGTTTCGCACGGGTCTGGAGGCTAGAAGTCTGAGATCAAGGTGTCAGCAGGACTGGGTTCTTCTGAGGCCGCCTTCCTTGGCTTGGGGGTGACTATCTCATCCTGTGTCCTCTCAAGGTCTTCCCTCTACATGAATGTCTGTGTCCAAAATTCCTCTTCTTATAAGGACAGCAGTCATACTGGATTGGGGCCCACCCTATGACCTCATTTTAACTTAATCACCTCTCAAAAGGCCTCATCTCCAAATATAGGCACATTCTGTGGTCCTGGGGTTTGGACGCCAACGTGTGAATTTGAGGGGAGGGGACACATGTCAACCCGTAACAGTCTTAAAACACAGATAAGCAAAAAGAATATTAAAAAGGCTCATGTAATCTCATAATTTTCAGTCTTCCAGTGGCTTCTGGCTGTGTCTAGTGTAAATTCCAACCTCCTTACTTCAGCTGGACTTGCTACCTGCTCTGCCCTCATCTTCTCACCACCTCATTCCCCCCACATTGGCTTTGTTGTACAGCCTGGGCCTGTCCTTCTCAGGGCCTTTACATGTGCCATTCCCAGGGGTGTGCATGGCCAGTGCCTTCTGATCATGGATTTAGCTCAAAGACAGACCACAGAGGCCTTCAGTGATCCCTGCCTGACATCATGCTCTGCTCAGGCCCTCTAGAGCAAAGCTTCTCAGTCTCAGCTCTGTAGACCTCCCCGGGGGTTAATTCTCTGTTGAGTATTAGCTATTATTATTTTCTCTCATCATCCTGATGTTTTCCTATGTATGTGTTTGTTAATTAGTCTGTGAATATCACAAGGCAGGTGCCTAGAAGCCTCAGTAACCGCACGAGATGGTTGGATGGCATCATCGATTCAACGGACATAAGTCTGAGCAAACTCCAGGAGATGGTGAAGGACAGAGAAGCCTGGCATGATGCACTTTGTGAGGCTGCAAAGAGTAGGACATGACAGTGGCTGAACAACAACAGTAACCATATGTTGACTGAAGAGGTGGCCCCACTAGAATAGAAGGCTGCTGCCTCTTGTGTTCAAGGAGGTACACTTCCAGTGCAGGTGGCACACAGCACCTGGCACATAGTAGGTGTTCAGTAAATATGTGTTGACTTGTTGAATGTGTTGAATGAATGAAGAGAATATTTACTGCAAACTGGCCCATGAGGTATGCGTTGCCTCAACCTACTTTTCCTTATTGATTGCCCTTCCTGCCATTCTTTTCTTTTTTTCCCATAAACTTTTGAGGAAATCAGAGAACAGACCTGATCATCTTTCCTTCTCTGATGTGACTTCTGCATCCAGGTGGTCTTTAAGATCTCTGACCCCTCGAGGTCCCAAGTCTGCCCTGACCTCCCCTCTCTCCAGCCCCACCCCTTTTCTCCTCCCATCTCAGTCCACACCCAGAGGCAGTGACCATCTTACCAGCTTCCTGAAATGAGCCATGGCCTTCTGCTTCCATGGCTCATAGGTGAGCGCGTAGTCACACAACCCTACTGACAGTGGACTCGCAACCACCCAGAGAAGTGCAGAGGATATTCCGGCCCCACATGTCATGACTGTTGTTTCATGGAACATACCACCCACATGTCATGACTGTTGTTTCATGGAACATACCAAATACCTGTTTTGTGAGCATCTCAGCCAACCACACGGCAAAGGAAGGTTCACAATATCCCTAAGTGATATCCTGGTCTAGATCCGTCATCACACCCCTCTCTGTGCCAGGAGGGGTGAGCAGGCTGTGTTTAGTGTGTAAGAGACCGAACACACTGGTGCTTGCTGGGCACCAGGCTCAGAGCCCAATGCTGATTGCCTCCTGGACTCTTCCAACCCCACTCCCCAGGGTAGGCTGCTAGGCTAGTACCCCACTTCTCAGATGAGGAAACTGAAACATAGAGAAGTGAAGTAACTTGCTCCAGGTGTAGGAGGGCTATCTTGTCCCAGTTTGCTTGGGACCTGCCTGGTTTCAGCACCGACTGTGCCATTATCCCAGTGAACCTCTTGGTCGCCGGCAAACCAGCACAGTTGGTTTACCCAATCCAGATCATCCCACTAATAAGCAGCAGAATTGGAATTTGATCCTGGTCAGTGGACTCCAAAGTCCACACTCTCAACTGCTATGTAAAGCAATGAACAGAAACCAAGGACAACTCAACTCATCAGTTAATCACATTCTGGGAGATACTCTGAAATGAATCTTCTTTTCATAATGACGAAAACAGAATGGGTTGACACCAAAACCATAGGGATTGTAGGGAAAATAAAGCTATTTCCTCTTTATCTAAAGTTACCCAGTTTATGCCTCAACCCCTTCCCGCTCTTGTCATTGGCCATAGATCTAGTCACTCATTTTATTACCTTGATCCAGAAGATGTCTCCATTTCCAAAAGGATGAATCAACTATCTCACATGTTAATACCAGGTGAACATAAAATGTACTTTACATTCAGTTTCCACACCACACTGTATACTTGGCAAAGGCTGACGAAAACTGCTTCTTAAGTATTTCCTCCAACCAACAGGATTATTTCCTGTAGCTCATGATATGGCTTAGAATAATAAAATAGGAACTTGGAGGTCAGCTTTTGGGTTGAGCTTCAATGTCTTTAAAGGGAGGGGGAAAAAAGCACTACAGCTTAGCTTGATTATTGTTATTTGCCTTTTGCTCAGCACATATTAAGCTCTTCACAAATATGCAGCCACATTCCCTGGCTTACTGGCTTTTTCTTTAAGAGTGGCATTCTTGGCCTCTCTCTGACCCCAAAAAAGTCTTGGCTAAAATCTGCTCAGGGGTCTTCAGCTGCTTGGCATTCTCTCTTTGGCCAACTGGTCTCCATAAATCTGATTCTCAAACAGCCCATGAAAATGGGGGAGGCATGTGTCCCCCTCAGTTTTGAATGTTACAGGGTTTGGTCCTTGCCTTGGACCATCAGCGGACATCGATGATGTTTGACACAATAAGAAACCTAGGCGGTTAACAAAGAACCATCCTCCTTGAGATTTAACCAAGCTGTAGAACAAGTTTTCATAGTTTATAATGCGTAAGCATCATCTGGGGGCTCTATTATGATTTTCCTCTCCCACCTGAAGATTCTGATGCAGGGGAGCCAATATGGACCCAGGCAGCTTCGGTTTTCACAAGCTCCTTGGATGATCATGACGGGCTTTGCAATCATACTGTGAAAAGCTCTGCTCTGAAATATCAGTTCAGGTTCCTCTCATGTGTGCTTCCATGAAATTTCCCATTCAAGAAAAAATGAAAATCTAAAATGTAAAGTATTTGCCCTGTTTTCTTGTTGTCATATGTTTTGTTTAATCCCCCAGTCCTGGGTGTTTGAGCAGGCATGTCATCACACCACATTCATCTGCTTCTGTGTGGCCCGCTCATTTTCATGGCCGTTTAGTATTCCAGAATAGGACCGTACTACATCCAGGTTGGTTCCAGCTTTGGGTGACTATGAACAATGCTGCTATGGACATTGTTATACACATGAGCTTCCTTTGAAAGGTCTAAAAAGCAGAAGCCCATCTTTGCAAAGGCCATCTTGAGTGAAGGCAAGTGTCAAAAATGGACTGGTTAGAGACTCTGCTGGGGAAAAGAGACCAGCAGTACAGAGTAGAGGGCTCTCTACAAGGAGATGAACATGTCTAAGTTATTACTTTTCAAATTTAAATGAATTCAAATAAAATACAAATAATTTGCATAAGATTAGATTTAAGATCAAGAAATATCTGAGCTGGAAAATTCTAGGTAATCAATGCTCTAATTTCAGAGATGAGGTCCTTTGAAATGACTTGCCCTTGGGCAAGAAGAACTCTGAAAGAAAAAAAATGGACTAAGTTATTTCATCAGGAAGTATTATTTCTAAGAGGTTGGCAACACTGTGAATAGGCTATGGAGGTCCAAACTGTTGCTAACAGTTGTTATGTGTTTTCCACTTTTGCAATTTAGCATCCCTGGATTTGAAATGAGAAGCAAAAATTGGGGTTTTCGCTTTCCCAAATATTGTGTCTGAGCCCTGATGGCTCAGTCACATCAGCTGTATCAGTGATGGAAAGAGTTGTCAGCTACATAGCCAGACCAGAGGCTGAAGCTGAATCTAAAGTGGGCCCCAAGATGCAGGTGCCCACATGCCATGTCCCCACTAATCAGGTGCACTCACTTAAGCTCAGTTCTATGGGCACATGATACATACAGCCTAAGAACCACACAATCCCCTTATAGGGGTGAGGTGGGGACAATCATTCAGCGACATTCTAGTTTACTGAGGCATCCCTTTCTTCACACATCTGACATGCATCCAACAGGCACTGGGTTCTATTAAGCAGGTGTACAAGATGCAGATGACAGGGTCCTGTCCCCAAGTAGCTATTAGGCCACTGGGGAGGTGAGCAGGAGATGACTGAAAACCCGACGTGTGATAAAGGTGAGGTGCATATAAAAGGATAAAACTATGTGCAATGCTCTCCTTCGAGGCAGTCAAGCCTCAGCTGTCCACAAGGCTCCCAGCTGCCTGACCCCTAGTATCAATGCAAAGATGCCAAGAGGTGGGTTACCACCAGAGGGCAGTGTGGGGATGTTGGCCTGCACATGCTCAGTTTTTTGGTTTTGCTACCATTCCTGGATTGAGGATTGCAAAGCAGATTTCAGCATCAAAATCAATTATTAATTTTTCTTTGTCTAAGGAAAAGTGAATATTGCTTCTGCAATGGGCTCCTGTAGCTTAATATTAATGTATAGGCTGAAAAATAAAATGAAGCCCTGCAACCATCTCCCTGGGTTGCAAAATTTGTATTATCCAAACCAACATTTTTTCTTGTTTTTTTCTTGTCCTTTTTTTCTTCCTGGCCCACAAAGGCATAAAGCCTTGTCTGTAACAATCATATTAAAAGTATAATGATTTTGATTTAAAAATGAAATAAAAAAGTAATGTCTTTCCGTATCTCTACGGTTTAACTTAATTTGCTTTAGATCTCTGTGGACATACTGATTTTTATGACTGGGTTCATGGAATTATACGATCCTTAATACAGAAACAATGTTTTCACCAAGCCACCCATGGGCCACATTTCCTAGGGTTTCTCCCTAATGTGCAGAAATCCCTTGGGTAAAATAGCAATGCTACTTGACAGAAAATGGTAATTCTCCAGGAAATTAATGAAGACTATCCATTTCCTGCCTGCCAGTGGGTTATAGAAGAAGTAACTTGTAGTCAGCAGCAAAGATATATTGTAGCATACTCTCATACACTGTTTACTCTGATTTAAATTAAAGAAGGCAGAAAGAGTTGGGGCAAACTGATTGTGCAGTAGAGGATCCCAGCTAAATACTCCAGGTGAAAGTTGAAAAAAAAAAAAAAAAAATGCATGGTCTCTGCCAAAACACCCTGGAGAGAAATTCCTTTAAGAACTCAAATTTGGCAAAAACTTCCACGCAGTAAAAATCACCATAGCTAGGTTTCTGATTTCATTTTCCCCTGAAACTATATGGGAGGTAGCCTGACTCTGGCATGACTTTAAGAGTAGAAGTGGTAAATACTAATCTTAAATTTTTACTTCTAATTACTGTGAGACCTTGCACAATCTATGTACTTTCCTTCCCTAAATATAAAATGATATTTTAGCATGGATATGGATGAATTTGGCCTGAGAGCTAGCTACATGGAAGAGATGCATGTAAGTTTTACTTTTAGAAAATTATAAAATTTTGTCAAAGAATTCTATTAACAACATCTAGATAAATGCTCTGTAATAAAGATAAGGAATACACTTATATTGTTTCCTTTGCCTTTCAGAAATTTCCATCACTTTGCCAAAAAGGAAATATAATTTCTAACTCAGCAAATAACTATAATTGATTTGCTGTCTCTAAACTGGATGCTTTTAACAGAAAGAGGACAGGATTATTTGTTCTTGTTTTTGTTTTATTTTTTCAAAATAGCAGACTAATAAAAATTTGATATTTATTTGTAAGGAATGTGGTAACAGAAAGAAGGATAAATATTTAATACATATAAAAAAACTAACCCTTGCGCTCACGGTATTGCATTAGTTGTAGAGAAACAGAAGTTTCACCTGAAAGAATTCCTACATTAAGAAGTCAAGGGAGTCATGAGTGAGAATGGGGGAGAGTGTGGCCATTACCATCAGCCAGACCTGAGTCTGAATCCCAGTCCAGCCACTTGCAAGCTATGTGATCTTGGATAAATATCTTAACTTCTCTGAACTTAGTTTCTGACTATAGCAATAGTTATAATCCCACTTTGGTAGGGCTGTGAGCTGACGAGAGCATGTCTTCAGCTAATAATTTAGTACATAGTTGTTGCACAATATAACGTCTACTGTCCTGGGATGGCACTGCTGACCTTGGAGTGATGAAAAAAATCAAGTTAGGATCTAAAGAAGCCAAGGCACCCTTTCCAACCCCAGTCCTGTATTTCCAACTACCCGTGGGGTGTTTCTGCTTGGATGCTTTGCCTCCAGATTCAAAATGTAGGAAACAAAGCTCTCTTTCAGTCTTCAGGACATGCCAGTTTCTGTGGAAGGTATTTCACCCTCTTCATGACTCAGGCAGGGACTCACCCCCAGCAGGGTCTTGCTGATTCTCCCCTTGAGTCTCGTGGGCTCTTTCCCCGGGCCCTTTCTATTCCGGTGGCCTGATGCTGGGCTGGCGCTCTCTCCCTCTCAGCGTTTCACCTTTTCACCCGACCCACACACCTCATATCGCTGCTTTCCAGCCCTTCCTGTGCTGGTGTTCCCAGGAAAACTCACCTCTGCCTTCACAACGTGGCCCTGACCTGCTTCTCTAATGCCAACCTGCGAGGCTCCTTTCTGTTCCTTTGGGGCCGATTGAAGGATAGTGCAGTGCCTGCCGCTGACCCTGGCATTCCCTCCCTGGGTCCTCGCCCAAACCCAACCGCCATGGAGGCTAGTGGATGGCCAGACCTCCTCCTTAGATTCTCCCTGCTCTCCTTTTCCCTCGGACACTGCTGCCAGTTCTCTATGGTCTCGGACTGTTGACGATCTCATTGGTGAGAGGTCTTCTCTCCAACCCAATTATGGATTCCATGATGATAGAATTATGGATTCCAGATGATAGTTTTGAGTCAGACTTCTGTAGCTTCCAGCAGCACCTTCAGCCATACGCATTCTTTGTGGCAGATTAAGACAGGGATGTGGAGAAGGTGAGGTCCCCAGCCCCCCAAGAGCTGAGGGGTCTGGAACCTAGCTCTTCAGGCACCCACCTGGCACCCTTCATGAAATACACACAGCATGAGTCATCCACAGGCCCTGCACAAGTGGCTCAGAGCGTCTGGAAGCTGCTCATATGCACACTCTGGTCTGTGCACGACTTTGGCTTCCCTGGGAAGACAAAAGCAGAAACTGGGCTTGGGCAGCAAGCTCTGCCCACTCTCCCATTCCTCGGGTGAAAAAACAGGTGTCATTTTTTTATTTAAATGTCCAGGGCCCTTCTTCCCTGTTCCTCATGCCATTTTCATTTCCAGAACTCCCCCTTCAGTCTTTAATCCGAGAGCCACCAAGGCATCAACCCAAAGCACGGCTCAGCTGTGATTGAATTGCATCAGCGAAACACTTCTTTTGTGCTTAGCCCAACCTACGCAATCCAGGAGCTATAATTGCCTCAGACAGTCAGATGTCCATTTATATGTAGCATTCCCATCCTCAGGTTCTTTTAGTAGAAACAAAATAAAACCTAACCCAAACTAATGAAGCGTATAAAAGCTCAGTTCTTAAACAACTCTGTCCACCCTTTTCAACCCCAAACTGAGATTTGAGATTTCAAAGCACATGAGATACTTTAGGGAGTTCTAGCTTTGGGATTTCCTTTTCACCCCCAAACAGGATTAAGGAAAAAGATCTGGTGCCTAGGAAGGCTGAAAATATCCAGAGCTGTTGTCATTAACTGCAGCCTGGAATGAGACCACAGACACTGCTCGGCAACAGGCACCCTCCGTGCAAACAGCCATTTGGACATCCTGTAACTTGAAACATGTCCTTTCAAGAAGTTGAGAGGGGTGCAAATGACAGTCAGCTATACAAATAATTTGCCCCCCAAATGTTTATCAACTCCCTGCCATGGCCACTTCCATTTATAGCTTATAAAGGGTTATTAGCTGGCTCCTTCACATCTGATAACACAGCCCAGAACAGGTGGCGAGAGCAGTGGGTGATTAGAGGGCCTCCCTGGGAGGTGCTGTGTGCTTGCCTGTGGGTGGTCTTCCTGCCCGAGTCCAGTGCCCACACGAGAAGACATTGTAGAAAGCCTCCAATTTAGGAGATAACAGTCTGTGTTGTCTGTTTGTGTAAAGTGCTGTCCAAATACAGCTGGCTTTGCTTTTTGGCCAGCAAACATTGCTAAGGAGGGTTGAAAGTTCAGCATCATCAGCCCCCCAAACACAATCCCTTCCCTCTTTTAGTCTTGGGCAAACAGTCCAGAGTGCTCATGTTCTGTGAATTCCTTAGGAGGTTTGATTTGCTCTGAAAACGTGGCTCAGCTGAGGCGATGCTCACATGGTGCCCAGGGCATAGAAACCAAGAGGGACACCCAGCCAGCAGGAGGACATGCTCTTAGTGCCTTGCTTAAAAAAAAAAAAAAAGCTTTGCAAGTCCACACAATTTTTCTCAAAGACAGTGCCTCGTGCAATGAACTACGGAGTCCTGTGCCCTTGGTTCTCTTGGTATTTCTCAAGCACAGAAGGCAGGAAAGATAGATGTCACACCTGGTTTCTCAGCCTCAGCACAATTGACATCTGGAGCTGGATATTTCTGTTGTGGGGGGCTATCCTGTGTCTTTTAGGATATTTAACAGCATCCCTGACCTCTACCCATGAGATGCCAGTAACAATTTCAACTTCAGTGGTAACAAACAGAACTGCCTCCTGATGTGGCTTGGGAGCAAAACCATTCCCAGTGAAGACCCACTGTGTTCAAGTTTATAATAAATGTAAAAAGACTGAAGAGCCAAGCATGAACTACCATAATAGCACAGGAGAGCTTTAGCAATACTAATGCAGTGTCAAATAGACCCTCAGAAATATTTATTAATAAAGCTACCAAGTTTTGATTAGATTTTCTCATCAAGAAAAATGGTAATCAGTGAGTAAGCCAGAAACCAGGCAATTCTTGATAATACATTTGAAAAACAAAACAAAACTAACTTCACACTCCAAAATTCAAGAAGGAGCTATGATAATGATGTGATTAGTTAAAATAGTGAAGATAATCACTAACATTTTTGAGGATTTTTCTTTGGGACAGAAAAACTGTGTTAAAATATTTTATCATGCCAGTTTTCACAAATGGAGGATCTCAGCCTGAACAAGAAAGACTGTTTCCCAAAGAACTTTCCAGAATGTTCTCCGACTACAAATCCTTTCTCATTCCCTGATTCCAAAAATGAGTTGAAGAGTTGGAAAGTATTTGGATAATGGGATTTTTAGAATAGGCTTTTGGAAGTCCTAAACTCAAAACAGCAATAATGAAAATAGTAACAGCTACCATTTAGTGATCCCACTCCAGTGTTCTTGCCTGGAGAATCCCAGGGACGGGGGAGCCTGGTAGGCTGCCATCTACGGGGTCACACAGAGTCGGACACGACTGAAGCGACTCAGCAGTAGGAGGCAGATGCTGTGTTAAGCATGTTGCATGCATTCCCTCTTGATTGTCCTGAAGGAGGCAGAACACTTTCCATGCACAAGGAAACTGAGAGGTTAAAGGACTTGCTGGGGGTTCCACAGTAGAGCCAGTTTTCAACCCAGCCTTTTTGATGTGGCTGCTTCTGCTCCTATTGCCAAGTGCCAAAATGCTGCTGCAGCCTTCCGCAGCTGACAGGCTGGTGAGGCTGTGATCATCTCAGCCCAAGGCGACCTGTGGTCTCTCTGACTCCACACCCCTCCCCCCACAGTTCCCATGGCTGTCTCCTGCCTTGTCCTCATTGTCCAACATTCCCC